>NW_026735022.1:0-185000 GCF_949786415.1 Peromyscus eremicus | reverse complement strand
GGATCTACTGTTCTTGTCAGGTTCCTAGGCAGAATTGAACTAGATATGGACGTGTGTGTAGGAAGCACAGTTCTTTTGTTCTGATTAAGCTCACTGTTTGGACCCCATAGGAAACACAGTAGAGTAGAAGAGTGCTCTTTTCTCTAAAGCAGAGTGTGTTTCTTGTAAGGCGAGCTAGCGTTTGTTTCCTAGTCCTAAATGGAGTGGAATCACATGCAGTTTCTGTCCTACGAGCAAGAGTTGTTTTATGGTAAGAATAGTCACTATTGTGCTGCCATTGCCATACACAGGACAAATAGCACTGACGTCTGTTCGCACCAAGTACAGTGTATTGGACTGAAGAGGATCTACTGTTCTTGTCAGGTTCTTAGGTAGAATTGAACTAGATATGGACGTGTGTGTAGGAAGCACAGTTCTTTTGTTCTGAGCAAGCTCACTGTTCAGACCCCATAGGAAACACAGTAGAGTAGAAGAGTGCTCTTTTCTCAAAACCAGAGTGTGTTTTTTGTAAGGCGAGCTAGCATTTGTTTCCCAGTCCTAAACGGAGTTGAATCACATACAGTTTCTGGTCCTACGAGCAAGAGTTGTTTTCTGGTAAGGAAAGTCACTATTGCGCTCCCATTTCCATACACAGTGCAAATAGCACTCGCGTCTGTTCCCAGCAAGTACAGTGTATCGGACTGAAGAGGAGCTACTGTTCTTGTCAGTTTCCTAAGCAGAGTTGAACTAGAAATGGTCGATGTGTGTAGGAAGCACAGTTCTTTGTTCTGAGGAAGCTCACTTTTTGGTCCCCATAGGAAACACAGTAGAGTAGAAGAGTGCTCTTTTCTAAAAAGCAGAGAGTGTTTCTTGTAAGGCGAGCTAGCATTTGTTTCCCAGTTTAAATGGCGTTGAGTCACATGCAGTTTGTGTTCCTACGAGCAAGAGTTGTTTTCTGGTAAAAAAAAGTCACTATTGCGCTGTCATTGCCATACACAGGGCAAATAGCACTCGCGTCTGTTCCCAGCAATTACAGTGTATTGGACTGAAGAGCAGCTGCTGTTCTTGTCAGTTTCATAAGCAGAGTTGAGCTAGATATGGTCCATGTGTGTAAAAAGCACAGTTCTTTTGTTCTGAGCAAGCTCACTGTTTGGACCCCATAGGAAACACAGTAGAGTAGAAGAGTGCTCTTTTCTCAAAAGCAGAGTGCGTTTCTTGTAAGGCGAGCTAGCATTTGTTTCCCAGTAATAGATGGCGTTGAATCACATGCAGTTTCTGGTCCTACGAGCAAGAGTTGTTTTCTGGTAAGGAAAGTCACTATTGCGCTCTCATTGCCATACACAGTGCAAATACCACTCCTGTTTGTTCCCAGCAAGTACAGTGTATTGGACTGAAGAGGAGCTACTGTTCTTGTCAGTTTCCTAAGCAGAGTTGAACTACATATGGTCCGTGTGTGTAGGAAGCACAGTTCTTTTGTTCTGAGCAAGCTCACTGTTTGGACCCCATAGGAAACACAGTAGAGTAGGCGAGTGCTCTTTTCTCAAAAGCAGAGTGTGTTTCTTGTAAAGCTAGCTAGTGTTTGTTTCCCAGTCAGAAACAGAGTTGAATCACATGCAGTTTCTGGTCCTACGAGCAAGAGTTGTTTACTGGTAAGAAGAGTCACTATTGTGCTCCCATTGCCATACACAGTGCAAATAGCACTCGCGTCTGCTCCCAGCAAGTACAGTGTATTGGACTGAAGAGGAGCTACTGTTCTTGTCAGTTTCCTAAGCAGAGTTGAACTAGATGTGGCCCGTTTGTGTAGGAAGCACAGTTCTTTTGTTCTGAGCAAGCTCACTGTTCAGACCCTATAGGAAACACTGTAGAGTAGAAGAGTGCTCTTTTCTCAAAAGCAGAGTGTATTTCTTGTAAAGGAAGCTAGCGTTTGTTTCCCAGGTTTAAATGGAGTTGAATCACATGCAGTTTCTGCTCCTATGAGTAAGAGTTTTTTTCTGTTAAGAAGAGTCACTATTACGCTCCCATTGTCATACACAGCGCAAATAGCACTGTCCTCTGTTCCCAGCATGTACAATGTATTGGACTGAAGAGGATCTACTGTTCTTGTCAGTTTCCAAAGCAGAGTTGAACGAGATATGGCCCGTTTGTGTAGGAAGCACAGTTCTTTTGTTCTGAGCAAGCTCAATGTTCTGGCCCTATAGGAAACACAGTAGAGTAGAAGAGTGCTCTTTTCTCAAAAGCAGAGTGTGTTTCTTGTAAGGCGAGCTAGTGTTTGTTTGCCAGTACTAAATGGAGTTGAATCCCATGCAGTTTCTGGTCCTACGAGCAAGAGTTGTTTTCTGGTAAGAAGAGTCACTATTGCGCTCCCATTGTCATACACAGGGCAAATAGCACTGGCATCTGTTCCCAGCATGTACAGTGTGTTAGACTGAAGAGGATCTACTGTTCTTGCCAGTTTCCTAAGCAGAGATGAACTAGATATGGCCCGTGTGCATAGGAAGCACAGTTCTTTTGTTCTGAGCAAGCTCACTGTTCTGGCCCTATAGGAAACACAGTAGAGTAGAAGAGTGCTCTTTTCTCAAAAGCAGAGTGTGTTTCTTGTAAGGCGAGCTAGCGTTTGTTTCCCAGTCCTAAATGGAGTTGAATCCCATGCAGTTTCTGGTCCTACGAGCAAGAGTTGTTTTCTGGTAAGAAGAGTCACTATTGTGCTCCCATTGCCATACACAGTGCAAATAGCACTCGCGTCTGCTCCCAGCAAGTACAGTGTATTGGACTGAAGAGAAGCTACTGTTCTTGTCAGTTTCCTAAGCAGAGTTGAACTAGATATGGCCCGTTTGTGTAGGAAGCACAGTTCTTTTGTTCTGAGCAAGCTCACTGTTCGGACCCCATAGGAAACACAGTAGAGTAGAAGAGTGCTCTTTTCTCAAAAGCAGAGTGTGTTTCTTCTAAGGTGAGCTATGGTTTGTTTCCCAGTCCTAAATGGAGTTGAATCACATGCAGTTTCTGGTCCTACAGGCAAGAGTTGTTTTCTGGTGGGAAGAGTCACTATTGAGCTCCCATTGTCATACACAGTGCAAATAGCTCTCACGTCTGCTCCCAGGAAGTACATTGTATTAGACAGAAGAGGAGCTACTGTTCTTGTCAGTTTCCTATGCAGAGTTGAACTAGATATGGCACGTGTGTTTAGAAAGCACAGTTCTTTTGTTCTGAGCAAGCTCACTGTTCTGAACCTATAGGAAACACAGTAGAGTAGAAGAGTGCTCTTTTCTCAAAAGCAGAGTGTGTTTCTTGTAAGGCGAGCTAGCGTTTGTTTCCTAGTCCTAAATAGAGTTGAATCACATGCAGTTTCTGGTCCTACGAACAAGAGTTGTTTTCTGGTAAGGAAAGTCACTATTGCGCTCCCATTGCCATACACAGGGCAAATAGCACTGGCGTCTTTTCCCAGCAAGTACAGTGTATAGGACTGAATAGGAGCTACTGTTCTTGTCAGTTTCCTAAGCAGAGTTGAACTGCATATGGTCCTTGTGTGTAGGAAGCACAGTTCTTTTGTTCTGAGCAAGCTCACTGTTTGGACCCCATAGGAAAAACAGTAGAGTAGAAGAGTGCTCTTTTCTCTAAAGCAGAGTGTGTTTCTTGTAAGGCGAGCTAGCGTTTGTTTCCCAGTCCTAAATGGAGTGGAATCACATGCAGTTTCTGTCCTACGAGCAAGAGTTGTTTTATGGTAAGAATAGTCACTATTTTGCTGCCATTGCCATACACAGGACAAATAGCACTGACGTCTGTTCGCACCAAGTACAGTGTATTGGACTGAAGAGGATCTACTGTTCTTGTCAGGTTCCTAGGCGGAATTGAACTAGATATGGACGTGTGTGTAGGAAGCACAGTTCTTTTGTTCTGAGCAAGCTCACTGTTCGGACCCCATAGGAAACACAGTAGAGTAGAAGAGTGCTCTTTTCTCAAAAGCAGAGTGCGTTTCTTGTAAGGCGAGCTAGCATTTGTTTCCCAGTCCTAAACGGAGTTGAATCACATGCAGTTTCTGGTCCTACGAGCAAGAGTTGTTTTCTGGTAAGGAAAGTCACTATTGTGCTCCCATTGCCATACACAGTGCAAATAGCACTCGCCTCTGTTCCCAGCAAGTACAGTGTATCGGACTGAAGAGGAGCTACTGTTCTTGTCAGTTTCCTAAGCAGAGTTGAACTAGAAATGGTCGATGTGTGTAGGAAGCACAGTTCTTTGTTCTGAGCAAGCTCACTTTTGGGTCCCCATAGGAAACACAGTAGAGTAGAAGAGTGCTCTTTTCTCAAAAGCAGAGTGTGTTTCTTGTAAGGTGAGCTAGCGTTTGTTTCCCAGACCTAAATGGAGTTGAGTCACATGCAGTTTTTTGTCCTACGAGCAAGAGTTGTTTTCTGGTAAGACGAGTCACTATTGTGCTCCAATTGCCATACCCAGTGCAAATAGCACTCTCATCTCTTCCCCGCAAGTACAGTGTATCGGACTGAAGAGGAGCTACTGTTCTTGTCAGTTTCCTAAGCAGAGTTGAACTAGATATGGCCCGTGTGTGTAGGAAGCACAGTTCTTTTGTTCTGAGCAAGCTCACTTTTCTGGCCCTATAGGAAACACAGTAGAGTAGAAGAGTGCTCTTTTCTCTAAAGCAGAGTGTGTTTCTTGTAAGGCAAGCTCGCGTTTGTTTCCCAGTCCTAAATGGAGTTGAGTCACAGACAGTTTTTGGTCCTACGAGCAAGATTTGTTTTCTGGTAAGAAGAGTCACTATTGCGCTCCAAATGCCATACACAGTGCAAATAGCACTCGCGTCTTTTCCCAGCAAGTACAGTGTATTGGACTGAAGAGGAGCTACTGTTCTTGTCAGTTTCCTAAGCAGAGTTGAACTAGATATGGTCCATGTGTGTAGGAAGCACAGTTCTTTTGTTCTGAGCAAGCTCACTGTTTGGACCCCATAGGAAACACCATAGAGTAGAAGAGTGCTCTTTTCTCAAAAGCAGAGTGTGTTTCTTGTAAGGCGAGCTAGCGTTTGTTTCCCAGTCCTAAAAGGAGTGGAATCACATGCAGTTTCTGGTTCTACGAGCAAGAGTTGTTTTATGGTAAGAATAGTCACTATTGCGCTGCCATTGCCATATACAGGACAAATAGCACTGGCGTCTGTTCCCAGTAAGTACAGTGTATTGGACTGAAGAGGATCTACTGTTCTTGTCAGGATCCTAAGCAGAATTGAACTAGATATGGCCGTGTGTGTAGGAAGCACAGTGCTTTTGTTCTGAGCAAGATCACTTTTCGGACCCCTAGGAAACACAGTAGAGTAGAAGAGTGCTCTTTTCTCAAAAGCAGAGTGTGTTTCTTGTAAGGCGAGCTAGCGTTTGTTTCCCAGTCCTAAATGGAGTTGAATCACATGCAATTTCTGGTCCTACGAGCAAGAGTTGTTTTCTGGTAAGGAAAGTAACTACTGCGCTCCCATTGCCATACACAGTGCAAATAGCTCTCGCGTCTGTTCCCAGCAAGTACAGTGTATCGGACTGAAGAGGAGCTACTGTACTTGTCAGTTTCCTAAGCAGAGTTGAACTAGATAAGGACCGTGTGTGTAGGAAGCACAGTTCTTTTGTTCTGAGCAAGCTCACTGTTCGGACCCTATAGGAAACACAGTAGAGTAGAAGAGTGCTCTTTTCTCAAAAGCGAAGTGTGTTTCTTGCAAGGAAAGCTAGCGTTTTTTCCCAGTCCTAAATGGAGTTGAATCCCATGTAGTTTCTGGTCCTACAAGCAAGAGTTTTTTTCTGGTAAGAAGATTCACTATTGTGCTCCCATTGTCATACATAGGGCAAATAGCACGGGCGTCTGTTCCCAACATGTAAAGTGTATTGGACTGAAGAGGATCTACTCTTCTTGTCTGTTTCCTAAGCAGAGGTGAACTAGATATGGCCCGTGTGTGTAGGAAGCACAGTTCTTTTGTTCTGAGCAAGCTCACTGTTCAGACCCTATAGGAAACACTGTAGAGTAGAAGAGTGCTCTTTTCTCAAAAGCAGAGTGTGTTTCTTCTAAGGCGAACTATGGTTTGTTTCCCAGTCCTAAATGGAGTTGAATCACATGCAGTTTCTGGTCTTACCGGCAAGAGTTGTTTTCTGGTGGGAAGAGTCACTATAGTGCTCCCATTGTCATGCACAGTGCAAATACCTCTCACGTCTGCTCCCCGCAAGTACATTGTATTAAACAGAAGAGGAGCTACTGTTCTTGTCAGTTTCCTAAGCAGAGTTGAACTAGATATGGCCCGTGTGTGTAGGAAGCACAGTTCTTTTGTTCTGAGCAAGCTCACTGTTCGGACCCCATAGGAAACACAGTAGAGTAGGCGAGTGCTCTTTTCTCAAAAGCAGAGTGTGTTTCTTGTAAAGCTAGCTAGTGTTTGTTTCCCAGTCAGAAACAGAGTTGAATCACACGCAGTTTCTGGTCCTACGAGCAAGAGTTGTTTTCTGGTAAGAAGAGTCACTATTGTGCTCCCATTGCCATACACAGTGCAAATAGCACTCGCGTCTGCTCCCAGCAAGTACAGTGTATTGGACTGAAGAGGAGCTACTGTTCTTGTCAGTTTCCTAAGCACAGTTGAACTAGATGTGGCCCATTTGTGTAGGAAGCACAGTTCTTTTGTTCTGAGCAAGCTCACTGTTCAGACCCTATAGGAAACACTGTAGAGTAGAAGAGTGCTCTTTTCTCAAAAGCAGAGTGTATTTCTTGTAAAGGAAGCTAGCGTTTGTTTCCCAGGTTTAAATGGAGTTGAATCACATGCAGTTTCTGGTCCTATGAGTAAGAGTTTTTTTCTGTTAAGAAGAGTCACTATTACGTTCCCATTGTCATACACAGCGCAAATAGCACTGTCGTCTGTTCCCAGCATGTACAATGTATTGGACTGAAGAGGATCTACTGTTCTTGTCAGTTTCCAAAGCAGAGTTGAACGAGATATGGCCCGTTTGTGTAGGAAGCACAGTTCTTTTGTTCTGAGCAAGCTCAATGTTCTGGCCCTATAGGAAACACAGTAGAGTAGAAGAGTGCTCTTTTCTCAAAAGCAGAGTGTGTTTCTTGTAAGGCGAGCTACTGTTTGTTTGCCAGTCCTAAATGGAGTTGAATCCCATGCAGTTTCTGGTCCTACGAGCAAGAGTTGTTTTCTGGTAAGAAGAGTCACTATTGCGCTCCCATTGTCATACACAGGGCAAATAGCACTGGCATCTGTTCCCAGCATGTACAGTGTGTTAGACTGAAGAGGATCTACTGTTCTTCCCAGTTTCCTAAGCAGAGATGAACTAGATATGGCCCGTGTGCATAGGAAGCACAGTTCTTTTGTTCTGAGCAAGCTCACTGTTCTGGCCCTATAGGAAACACAGTACAGTAGAAGAGTGCTCTTTTCTCAAAAGCAGAGTGTGTTTCTTGTAAGGCGAGCTACTGTTTGTTTGCCAGTCCTAAATGGAGTTGAATCCCATGCAGTTTCTGGTCCTACGAGCAAGAGTTGTTTTCTGGTAAGAAGAGTCACTATTGCGCTCCCATTGTCATACACAGGGCAAATAGCACTGGCATCTGTTCCCAGCATGTACAGTGTGTTAGACTGAAGAGGATCTACTGTTCTTGCCAGTTTCCTAAGCAGAGATGAACTAGATATGGCCCGTGTGCATAGGAAGCACAGTTCTTTTGTTCTGAGCAAGCTCACTGTTCTGGCCCTATAGGAAACACAGTAGAGTAGAAGAGTGCTCTTTTCTCAAAAGCAGAGTGTGTTTCTTGTAAGGCGAGCTAGCATTTGTTTCCCAGTCCTAAATGGAGTTGAATCCCATGCAGTTTCTGGTCCTACGAGCAAGAGTTGTTTTCTGGTAAGAAGAGTCACTATTGTGCTCCCATTGCCATACACAGTGCAAATAGCACTCGCGTCTGCTCCCAGCAAGTACATTGTATTAGACAGAAGAGGAGCTACTGTTCTTGTCAGTTTCCTATGCAGAGTTGTACTAGATATGGCCCGTGTGTGTAGGAAGCACAGTTCTTTTGTTCTGAGCAAGCTCACTGTTCTGAACCATAGGAAACACAGTAGAGTAGAAGAGTGCTCTTTTCTCAAAAGCAGAGTGTGTTTCTTGTAAGGCTAGCTAGTGTTTGTCTCCCAGTGAGAAATTAAGTTGAATCCCATGCAGTTTCTGGTCCTACGAGCAAGAGTTGTTTTCTGGTAAGAAGAGTCACTATTGTGCTCCCATTGCCATACACAGTGCAAATAGCACTCGCGCCTGCTCCCAGCAAGTACAGTGTATTGGACTGAATAGGAGCTACTGTTCTTGTCAGTTTCCTAAGCAGAGTTGAAGTAGATATGGCCCGTGTGTAGGAAGCACAGTTCTTTTGTTCTGAGCAAGCTCACTGTTCTGGCCGTTTAGGAAACACAGTAGAGTAGAAGAATGCTCTTTTCTCAAAAGCAGAGTGTGTTTCTTGTAAGGGGAGCTAGCGTTTGTTTCCCAGTCCTAAATGGAGTTGAATCACATGCAGTTTCTGGTACTACGAGCAACAGTTGTTTTCTGGTAAGAATAGTCACTTTTGTGCTCCCATTGTCATACACAGGGCAAATAGCATGGGCGTCTGTTCCCAGCATGTAAAGTCTATTGGACTGAAGAGGATCTACTCTTCTTGTAAGTTTCCTAAGCAGAGTTGAACTAGATATGACCCGTGTGTGTAGGAAGCACAGTTCATTTTATCTGAGCAAGCTCACGGTTCCGAGCCCATAGGAAACACAATAGAGTAGAAGAGAGCTCTTTTCTCAAAAGCAGAGTGTGTTTCTTGTAAGGCGAGCTAGCGTTTGTTTCCCAGTCCTAAATGGAGTTGAATCACATGCAGTTTCTGGTCCTATGAGCAAGAGTTGTTTTTCATGCAAGAAGAGTCACTATTATGCTGCCATTGTCATACACAGCGCAAATAGCACTCGCATCTGTTCCCAGCATATACAATGTATTGGACTGAAGAGGATCTTCTGTTCTTGTCAGTTTCCAAAGCAGAGTTGAACTACATATGGCCCGTGTGTGTAGGAAGCACAGTTCTTTTGTTCTGAGCAAGCTCACTCTTCTGGCCCTATAGGAAACACAGTAGAGTAGAAGAGTGCTCTTTTCTCAAAAGCAGAGTGTGTTTCTTGTAAGGCGAGCTAGCGTTTGTTTCCCAGTCCTAAATGGAGTTGAATCCCATGCAGTTTCTGGTCCTAGAGCAAGAGTTGTTTTCTGGTAAGAAGAGTCACTATTGTGCTCCCATTGTCATACACAGGGCAAATAGCACTGGCATCTGTTCCCAGCATGTACAGTGTGTTGGACTGAAGAGGATCTACTGTTCTTGTCAGTTTCCTAAACAGAGTCGAACTAGATATGGCCCGTGTGTGTAGGAAGCACAGTTCTTTTGTTCTGAGCAAGCTCACTGTTCTGGCCCTATAGGAAACACAGTAGAGTAGAAGAGTGCTCTTTTCTCAAAAGCAGAGTGTGTTTCTTGTAAGGCGAGCTAGCGTTTGTTTCCCAGTCAGAAACAAAGTTGAATCCCAAGCAGTTTCTGGTCCTACGAACAGGAGTTGTTTTCTGGTAAGAAGAGTCACTATTGAGCTCCCAATGTCATATACAGTGCAAATAGCTCTCGCGTCTGCTCCCAGGAAGTACAGTGTATTGGACTGAAGAGGAGCTACTATTCCTTTCAGTTTCCTAAGCAGATTTGACCTACATATGGCCGGTGTGTGTAGGAAGCACAGTTCTTTTGTTCTGAGCAAGCTCACTGTTCAGACCCCATAGGAAACACAGTAGAGTAGAAGAGTACTCTTTTCTCAAAAGCAGAGTGTATTTCTTGTAAGGCGAGCTAGTGTTTGTTTCCCAGTCCTAAATGGAGTTGAATCACATGCAGTTTCTGGTACTACGAGCAACAGTTGTTTTCTGGTAAGAATAGTCACTTTTGTGCTCCCATTGTCATACACAGGGCAAATAGCATGGGCGTCTGTTCCCAGCATGTAAAGTCTATTGGACTGAAGAGGATCTACTCTTCTTGTAAGTTTCCTAAGCAGAGTTGAACTAGATATGACCCGTGTGTGTAGGAAGCACAGTTCATTTTATCTGAGCAAGCTCACGGTTCCGAGCCCATAGGAAACACAATAGAGTAGAAGAGTGCTCTTTTCTCAAAAGCAGAGTGTGTTTCTTGTAAGGCGAGCTAGCGTTTGTTTCCCAGTCCTAAATGGAGTTGAATCACATGCAGTTTCTGGTCCTATGAGCAAGAGTTGTTTTTCATGCAAGAAGAGTCACTATTATGCTGCCATTGTCATACACAGCGCAAATAGCACTCGCATCTGTTCCCAGCATGTACAATGTATTGGACTGAAGAGGATCTTCTGTTCTTGTCAGTTTCCAAAGCAGAGTTGAACTACATATGGCCCGTGTGTGTAGGAAGCACAGTTCTTTTGTTCTGAGCAAGCTCACTCTTCTGGCCCTATAGGAAACACAGTAGAGTAGAAGAGTGCTCTTTTCTCAAAAGCAGAGTGTGTTTCTTGTAAGGCGAGCTAGCGTTTGTTTCCCAGTCCTAAATGGAGTTGAATCCCATGCAGTTTCTGGTCCTAGAGCAAGAGTTGTTTTCTGGTAAGAAGAGTCACTATTGTGCTCCCATTGTCATACACAGGGCAAATAGCACTGGCATCTGTTCCCAGCATGTACAGTGTGTTGGACTGAAGAGGATCTACTGTTCTTGTCAGTTTCCTAAACAGAGTCGAACTAGATATGGCCCGTGTGTGTAGGAAGCACAGTTCTTTTGTTCTGAGCAAGCTCACTGTTCTGGCCCTATAGGAAACACAGTAGAGTAGAAGAGTGCTCTTTTCTCAAAAGCAGAGTGTGTTTCTTGTAATGCGAGCTAGCGTTTGTTTCCCAGTCAGAAACAAAGTTGAATCCCAAGCAGTTTCTGGTCCTACGAACAGGAGTTGTTTTCTGGTAAGAAGAGTCACTATTGAGCTCCCAATGTCATATACAGTGCAAATAGCTCTCGCGTCTGCTCCCAGGAAGTACAGTGTATTGGACTGAAGAGGAGCTACTATTCCTTTCAGTTTCCTAAGCAGATTTGACCTACATATGGCCGGTGTGTGTAGGAAGCACAGTTCTTTTGTTCTGAGCAAGCTCACTGTTCAGACCCCATAGGAAACACAGTAGAGTAGAAGAGTACTCTTTTCTCAAAAGCAGAGTGTATTTCTTGTAAGGCGAGCTAGTGTTTGTTTCCCAGTCCTAAATGGAGTTGAATCACATGCAGTTTTTGGTCCTACGAGCAAGAGTTGTTTCTGGTAAGGAAAGTCACTATTGTGCTCCCTTACCCACACGCAGCGCAAATAGCACTCACGTCTGCTCCCATCAAGTACAGTGTATTGGAAAGAAGAGGAGCTACTGTTCTTGTCAGTTTCCTAAGCAGAGTTGAACTAGATGTGACCCGTGTGTATAGTAAGCACAGTTCTTTTTTTCTGAGCAAGCTCACTGTTCGGGCCCCATAGGAAACACAGTAGAGTAGAAGAGTGCTCTTTTCTCAAAATCAGAGTGTGTATCTTCTAAGGCGAGCTAGGGTTTGTTTCGCAGTGAGAAATGAAGTTGAATCCCATGCAGTTTCTGGTCCTATGAGCAAGAGTTGTTTTCAGGTAAGAAGAGTCACTATTGCGCTCCCATTGCCATACACAGTACAAATAGCACTCGCGTCTGCTCCTAGCAAGTACAGTGTATTGGACTGAAGAGGAGCTACTGTTCTTGTCAGTTTCCTAAGCAGAGTTGAACTAGATATGGCCCGTGTGTAGGAAGCACAGTTCTTTTGTTCTGAGCAAGCTCACTGTTCTGGCCCTTTAAGAAACACAGTAGAGTAGAAGAATGCTCTTTTCTCAAAAGCAGAGTGTGTTTCTTGTAAGGGGAGCTAACGTTTGTTTCCCAGTCCTAAATGGAATTGAATCACGTGCAGTTTCTGGTACTACGAGCAACAGTTGTTTTCTGCTAAGGAAAGTCACTATGGTGCTCCCTTTGACATACACAGTGCAAATAGCACTCGCGTCTGCTCCCAGCAAGTACAGTGTATTGGACTGAAGAGGAGCTACTGTTCTTGTCAGTTTCCAAAGTAGAGTTGAACTAGATATGGCCCATGTGTGTAGGAAGCACAGTTCTTTTGTTCTGAGCAAGCACACTGTTCGGACACCATAGGAAGCACAGTAGAGAAGAAGAATGCTCATTTCTCAAAAGCAGAGTGTGTTTCTTGTAAGGCAAGCTAGTGTTTGTTTCCCAGAACTAAATGGAGTTGAATCCCATGCAGTTTCTGGTCCTACGAGCAAGAGTTGTTTTCTGGTAAGAAGAGTCACTATTGTGCTCCCATTGTCATACACAGGGCAAATAGCATGGGCGTCTGTTCCCAGCATGTAAAGTGTATTGGACTGAAGAGGATCTACTGTTCTTGTCAGTTTCCTAAGCAGAGATGAACTAGATATGGCCGTGTGTGTAGGAAGCACAGGTCTTTTGTTCTGAGCAAGCTCACTGTTCTGGCCCTATAAGAAACACAGTAGAGTAGAAGAGTGCTCTTTTCTCAAAAGCAGAGTGTGTTTCTTCTAAGGCGAGCTATGGTTTGTTTCCCAGTCATAATTGGAGTTGAATCACATGCAGTTTCTGGTCCTACAGGCAAGAGTTGTTTTCTGGTGGGAAGAGTCACTATTGAGCTCCCTATGCCATACACAGTGCAAATAGCTCTCGCGTCTGCTCCCAGCAAGTACATTGTATTAAACAGAAGAGGAGCTACTGTTCTTGTCAGTTTCCTATGCAGAGTTGAACTAGATATGGCCCGTGTGTGTAGGAAGCACAGTTCTTTTGTTCTGAGCAAGCTGACTGTTCTGAAACTATAGCAATCATAGTAGAGTAGAAGAGTGCTCTTTTCTCAAAAGCAGAGTGTGTTTCTTGTAAGGCTAGCTAGTGTTTCTTTCCAGTGAGAAATGAAGTTGAATCCCATGCATTTTCTGGTCCTACAAGCAAGAGTTGTTTTCTGGTAAGAAGAGTCACTATTGCGCTCCCATTGCCATACACAGTGCAAATAGCACTCGCGTCTGCTCATAGCAAGTACAGCGTATTGGACTGAAGAGAAGCTACTGTTCTTGTCAGTTTCCTAAGCAGAGTTGAACTAGATATGGCCCGTGTGTAGGAAGCACAGTTGTTTGTTCTGAGCAAGCTCACTGTTCTGGCCCTTTAGGAAACACAGTAGAGTAGAAGAATGCTCTTTTCTCAAAAGCAGAGTGTGTTTCTTCTAAGGCAAGCTATGGTTTGTTTCCAGGTCCTAAATGGAGTTGAATCACATGCAGTTTCTGGTCCTACAGGCAAGAGTTGTTTTCTGGTGGGAAGAGTCACTATTGAGCTCCCATTGTCATACACAGTGCAAATAGCTCTCACGTCTGCTCCCAGCAAGTACATTGTATTAGACAGAAGTGGAGCTACTGTTCTTGTCAGTTTCCTATGCAGAGTTGAACTAGATATGGCCCGTGTGTGTAGGAAGCACAGTTCTTTTGTTCTGAGCAAGCTCACTGTTCTGAACCTATAGGAAACACAGTAGAGTAGAAGAGTGCTCTTTTCTCAAAAGCAGAGTGTGTTTCTTGTAAGGCTAGCTAGTGTTTGTTTCCCAGTGAGAAATGAAGTTGAATTCCATGCAGTTTCTGGTCCTACGAGCAAGAGTTGTTTTCTGGTAAGAAGAGTCACTATTGCGCTCTCATTGACATACACAGTGCAAATAGCACTCGCGTCTGCTCCTAGCAAGTACAGTGTATTGGACTGAAGAGGAGCTACTGTTCTTGTCAGTTTCCTAAGCAAAGTTGAAGTAGATATGGCCCGTGTGTAGGAAGCACAGTTCTTTTGTTCTGAGCAAGCTCACTGTTCTGGCCCTTTAGGAAACACAGTAGAGTAGAAGAATGCTCTTTTCTCAAAAGCAGAGTGTGTTTCTTGTAAGGGGAGCTAGCGTTTGTTTCCCAGTCCTAAATGGAATAGAATCACATGCAGTTTCTGGTACTACGAGCAACAGTTGTTTTCTGGTAAGGAAAGCCACTATGGTGCTCCCTTTGCCATACACAGTGCAAATAGCACTTGTGTCTGCTCCCAGCAAGTACAGTGTATTGGACTGAAGAGGAGCTACTGTTCTTGTCAGTTTCCGAAGCAGAGTTGAACTAGATATGGCCCATGTGTGTTGGAAGCACAGTTCTTTTGTTCTGAGCAAGCTCACTGTTCGGACCCCATAGGAAACACAGTAGAGTAGAAGAGTGCTCTTTTCTCAAAAGCAGAGTGTGTTTCTTGTAAGGCTAGCTACTTTTTGTCTCCCAGTGAAAAATGGAGTTGAATCCCATGCAGTTTCTGGTCCTACGAGCAAGAGTTGTTTTCTGGTAAGAAGAGTCACTATTGCGCTCCCATTGCCATACACAGTGCAAATAGCACTCGCGTCTGCTCATAGCAAGTACAGCGTATTGGACTGAAGAGGAGCTACTGTTCTTGTCAGTTTCCTAAGCAGAGTTGAACTAGATATGGCCCGTGTGTAGGAAGCACAGGTCTTTTGTTCTGAGCAAGCTCACTGTTCTGGCCCTATAAGAAACACAGTAGAGTAGAAGAGTGCTCTTTTCTCAAAAGCAGAGTGTGTTTCTTGTAAGGCTAGCTACTTTTTGTCTCCCAGTGAGAAATGCAGTTGAATCCCATGCAGTTTCTGGTCCTACGAGCAAGAGTTGTTTTCTGGTAAGAAGAGTCACTATTGAGCTCCCATTGTCATACACAGTGCAAATAGCTCTCACGTCTGCTCCCAGCAAGTACATTGTATTAGACAGAAGAGGAGCTACTGTTCTTGTCAGTTTCCTATGCAGAGTTGAACTAGATATGGCCCGTGTGTGTAGGAAGTACAGTTCTTTTGTTCTGAGCAAGCTGACTGTTCTGAAACTATAGCAAACACAGTAGAGTAGAAGAGTGCTCTTTTCTCAAAAGCAGAGTGTGTTTCTTGTAAGGCTAGCTAGTGTTTGTTTCCCAGTGAGAAATGAAGTTGAATCCCATGCATTTTCTGGTCCTACGAGCAAGAGTTTTTTTCTGGTAAGAAGAGTCACTATTGCGCTCCCATTGCCATACACAGTGCAAACAGCACTCGCGTCTGCTCATAGCAAGTACAGCGTATTGGACTGAAGAGGAGCTACTGTTCTTGTCAGTTTCCTAAGCAGAGTTGAACTAGATATGGCCCGTGTGTAGGAAGCACAGGTCTTTTGTTCTGAGCAAGCTCACTGTTCTGGCCCTATAAGAAACACAGTAGAGTAGAAGAGTGCTCTTTTCTCAAAATCAGAGTGTGTTTCTTCTAAGGCGAGCTATGGTTTGTTTCCCAGTTGTAATTGGAGTTGAATCACATGCAGTTTCTGGTCCTACAGGCAAGAGTTGTTTTCTGTTGGGAAGAGTCACTATTGAGCTCCCAATGTCATACACAGTGCAAATAGCTCTCACGTCTGCTCCCAGCAAGTACATTGTATTAAACAGAAGAGGAGCTACTGTTCTTGTCAGTTTCCTATGCAGAGTTGAACTAGATATGGCCCGTGTGTGTAGGAAGCACAGTTCTTTTGTTCTGAGCAAGCTGACTGTTCTGAAACTATAGCAAACACAGTAGAGTAGAAGAGTGCTCTTTTCTCAAAAGCAGAGTGTGTTTCTTGTAAGGCTAGCTAGTGTTTGTTTCCCAGTGAGAAATGAAGTTGAATCCCATGCATTTTCTGGTCCTACGAGCAAGAGTTGTTTTCTTGTAAGAAGAGTCACTACTGTGCTCCCATTGCCATACTCAGTGCAAATAGCACTCGCGTCTGCTCATAGCAAGTACAGCGTATTGGACTGAAGAGGAGCTACTGTTCTTGTCACTTTCCTAAGCAGAGTTGAACTAGATATGGCCCGTGTGTAGGAAGCACAGTTCTTTTGTTCTGAGCAAGCTCACTGTTCTGGCCCTTTAGGAAACACAGTAGAGTAGAAGAATGCTCTTTTCTCAAAAGCAGAGTGTGTTTCTTGTAAGGGTAGCTAGGGTTTGTTTCCCAGTCCTAAATGGAATTGAATCACATGCAGTTTCTGGTACTACGAGCAACAGTTGTTTTCTGGTAAGGAAAGTCACTATGGTGCTCCCTTTGCCATACACAGTGCAAATAGCACTTTCTTCTGCTCCCAGCAAGTACAGTGTATTGGACTGAAGAGGAGCTACTGTTCTTGTCAGTTTCCGAAGCAGAGTTGAACTAGATATGGCCCATGTGTGTGGGAAGCACAGTTCTTTTGTTCTGAGCAAGCTCACTGTTCGGACACCATAGGAAACACAGTAGAGTAGAAGAGTGCTCTTTTCTCAAAAGCAGAGTGTGTTTCTTGTAAGGCAAGCTAGCGTTTGTTTCCCAGTCCTAAATGGAGTTGAATCCCATGCAGTTTCTGGTCCTACAGGCAAGAGTTGTTTTCTGGTGGGAAGAGTCACTATTGAGCTCCCATTGACATACACAGTGCAAATAGCTCTCACGTCTGCTCCCAGGAAGTACATTGTATTAGACAGAAGAGGAGCTACTGTTCTTGTCAGTTTCCTATGCAGAGTTGAACTAGATATGGCCCGTGTGTGTAGGAAGCACAGTTCTTTTGTTCTGAGCAAGCTCACTGTTCTGAACCTATAGGAAACACAGTAGAGTAGAAGAGTGCTCTTTTCTCAAAAGCAGAGTGTGTTTCTTCTAAGGCGAGCTATGGTTTGTTTCCCAGTTTAAATGGAGTTGAATCACATGCAGTTTCTGGTCCTACAGGCAAGAGTTGTTTTCTGGTGGGAAGAGTCACTATTGAGCTCCCATTGTCGTACACAGTGCAAATAGCTCTCATGTCTGCTCCCAGCAAGTACATTGTATTAGACAGAAGAGGAGCTACTGTTCTTGTCAGTTTCCTATGCAGAGTTGAACTAGATATGGCCCATGTGTGTAGGAAGCACAGTTCTTTTGTTCTGAGCAAGCTCACTGTTCTGAACCTATAGGAAACACAGTAGAGTAGAAGAGTGCTCTTTTCTCAAAAGCAGAGTGTGTTTCTTGTAAGGCTAGCTAGTGTTTGTTTCCCAGTCAGAAATGAAGTTGAATCCCATGCAGTTTCTGGTCCTACGAGCAAGAGTTGTTTTCTGATAAGAAGAGTCACTATTGCGCTCCCATTGCCATACACAGTGCAAATAGCACTCGCATCTGCTCCTAGCAAGTACAGTGTATTGGACTGAAGAGGAGCTACTGTTCTTGTCAGTTTCCTAAGCAGAGTTGAACTAGATATGGCCCGTGTGTAGGAAGCACAGTTCTTTTGTTCTGAGCAAGCTCACTGTTCTGGCCGTTTAGGAAACACAGTAGAGTAGAAGAATGCTCTTTTCTCAAAAGCAGAGTGTGTTTCTTGTAAGGGTAGCTAGCGTTTGTTTCCCAGTCCTAAATGGAATTGAATCACATGCAGTTTCTGGTACTACGAGCAACAGTTGTTTTCTGGTAAGGAAAGTCACTATGGTGCTCCCTTTGCAATACACAGTGCAAATAGCACTTTCTTCTGCTCCCAGCAAGTACAGTGTATTGGACTGAAGAGGAGCTACTGTTCTTGTCAGTTTCCGAAGCAGAGTTGAACTAGATATGGCCCATGTGTGTGGGAAGCACAGTTCTTTTGTTCTGAGCAAGCTCACTGTTCGGACACCATAGGAAACACAGTAGAGTAGAAGAGTGCTCTTTTCTCAAAAGCAGAGTGTGTTTCTTGTAAGGCAAGCTAGCGTTTGTTTCCCAGTCCTAAATGGAGTTGAATCCCATGCAGTTTCTGTTCCTACAGGCAAGAGTTGTTTTCTGGTGGGAAGAGTCACTATTGAGCTCCCATTGTCATACACAGTGCAAATAGCTCTCACGTCTGCTCCCAGGAAGTACATTGTATTAGACAGAAGAGGAGCTACTGTTCTTGTCAGTTTCCTATGCAGAGTTGAACTAGATATGGCCCGTGTGTGTAGGAAGCACAGTTCTTTTGTTCTGAGCAAGCTCACTGTTCTGAACCTATAGGAAACACAGTAGAGTAGAAGAGTGCTCTTTTCTCAAAAGCAGAGTGTGTTTCTTCTAAGGCGAGCTATGGTTTGTTTCCCAGTCTAAATGGAGTTGAATCACATGCAGTTTCTGGTCCTACAGTCAAGAGTTGTTTTCTGGTGGGAAGAGTCACTATTGAGCTCCCATTGTCATACACAGTGCAAATAGCTCTCACGTCTGCTCCCAGCAAGTACATTGTATTAGACAGAAGAGGAGCTACTGTTCTTGTCAGTTTCCTATGCAGAGTTGAACTAGATATGGCCCGTGTGTGTAGGAAGCACAGTTCTTTTGTTCTGAGCAAGCTCACTGTTCTGAACCTATAGGAAACACAGTAGAGTAGAAGAGTGCTATTTTCTCAAAAGCAGAGTGTGTTTCTTGTAAGGCTAGCTAGTGTTTGTTTCCCAGTGAGAAATGAAGTTGAATCCCATGCAGTTTCTGGTCCTACGAGCAAGAGTTGTTTTCTGGTAAGAAGAGTCACTATTGCGCTCCCATTGCCATACACAGTGCAAATAGCACTCGCATCTGCTCCTAGCAAGTACAGTGTATTGGACTGAAGAGGAGCTACTGCTCTTGTCAGTTTCCTAAGCAGAGTTGAACTAGATATGGCCCGTGTGTAGGAAGCACAGTTCTTTTGTTCTGAGCAAGCTCACTGTTCTGGCCGTTTAGGAAACACAGTAGAGTAGAAGAATGCTCTTTTCTCAAAAGCAGAGTGTGTTTCTTGTAAGGGTAGCTAGCGTTTGTTTCCCAGTCCTAAATGGAATTGAATCACATGCAGTTTCTGGTACTACGAGCAACAGTTGTTTTCTGGTAAGGAAAGTCACTATGGTGCTCCCTTTGCCATACACAGTGCAAATAGCACTTTCTTCTGCTCCCAGCAAGTACAGTGTATTGGACTGAAGAGGAGCTACTGTTCTTGTCAGTTTCCGAAGCAGAGTTGAACTAGATATGGCCCATGTGTGTGGGAAGCACAGTTCTTTTGTTCTGAGCAAGCTCACTGTTTGGACACCATAGGAAACACAGTAGAGTAGAAGAGTGCTCTTTTCTCAAAAGCAGAGTGTTTTTTCTTGTAAGGCAAGCTAGCGTTTGTTTCCCAGTCAGAAACGAAGTTGAATCCCACTCAGTTTCTGGTCCTACAAGGAAGAGTTGTTTTCTGTTAAGAAGAGTCACTATTGTGCTCCCTTTGCCATACACAGTGCAAATAGCACTCGTGTCTGCTCCCAGCAAGTACCGTGTATTGGACTGAAGAGGAGCTACTATTGTTGTCAGTTTCCTAAGCAGAGTTGAACTAGATATGGACGGTGTGTGTAGGAAGCACAGTTCTTTTGTTATGAGCAAGCTCACTGTTCTGGGCCTTTAGGAAACACAGTAGAGTAGAAGAGTGCTCTTTTCTCAAAAGCAGAGTGTGTTTCTTCTAAGGCGAGCTAGCGTTTGTTTCCCAGTCCTAAATGAAGTTCAATCACATGAAGTTTCTTGTCCTATGAGCAAGAGTTTTTTTCTGGTAAAAAGAGTCACTATTGTGCTCCCATTGCAATACACAGTGCAAATAGCACTCGCGTCTGTTCCCAGCAAGTACAGTGTATTGGACTGAAGAGGACCTACTGTTCTTGTCAGTTTCCTAAGCAGAGTTGAACTAGATATGACCCGTGTGTGTAGGAAGGACATTTCTTTTGTTCTGAGCAAGCTCACTGTTTAGACTCCATAGGAAACACAGTAGAGTAGAAGAGTGCTCTTTTCTCAAAAGCAGAGTGTGTTTCTTTTAAGGCTAGCTAGTGTTTGTTTTCCAGTCAGAAACGGAGTTGAATCCCATGCAGTTTCTGGTCTTACAAGCAAGAGTTGTTTTCTGGTAAGAAGAGTCACTATTGCACTCCCATTGCCATACAGAGTGCAAATAGCACTCGCATCTGTTCCCAGCATGTACAGTGTATTGAACTGAAGAGGAGCTACTGTTCTTGTCAGTTTCCTAAGCAGAGTTGAACTAGATATGGCCCGTGTGTGTAGGAAGCATAGTTCTTTTGTTCTGAGCAAGCTCACTGTTCTGGCCCTATAGGATACACAGTAGAGTAGAAGAATGCTCTTTTCTCAAAAGCAGAGTGTGTTTCTTGTAAGGGGAGCTAGCGTTTGTTTCCCAGTCCTTAATGGAATTGAATCACAAGCAGTTTCAGGTACTATGAGCAACAGTTGTTTTCTGGTAAGGAAAGTCACTATGGTGTTCCCTTTGCCATACACAGTGCAAATAGCACTCGCGTCTGCTCCCAGCAAGTACAGTGTATTGGACTGAAGAGGAGCTACTGTTCTTGTCAGTTTCCGAAACAGAGTTGAACTAGATATGGCCCATGTGTGTAGGAAGCACAGTTCTTTTGTTCTGAGCAAGCTCACTGTTCGGACCCCATAGGAAACACAGTAGAGTAGAAGAGTGCTCTTTTCTCAAAAGCAGAGTGTGTTTCTTGTAAGGCAAGCTAGCGTTTGTTTCCCAGTCCTAAATGGAGTTGAATCACATGCAGTTTCTGGTCCTACGTGCAAGAGTTGTTTTCTGGTAAGAAGAGTCACTATTGTGCTCCCATTGTCATACACAGGGCAAATAGCACGGGCGTCTGTTCCCAGCATGTAAAGTGTATTGGATTGAAGAGGATCTACTCTTCTTGTCAGTTTTCTCAGCAGAGTTGAACTAGATATGGCCTGTGTTTATAGGAAGCACAGTTCTTTTGTTCTGAGCAAGCTCACTGTTCTGGCCCTATAACTAAAACAGTAGAGTAGAAGAGTGCTCTTTTCTCTAAAGCAGAGTGTGTTTCTTCTAAGGCGAGCTAGGGTTTGTTTCCCAGTCCTAAATGGAGTTGAATCACATGCAGTTTCTGGTCCTACAAGCAAGAGTTGTTTTCTGGTAAGAAGAGTCACTATTGCGCTCCCATTGCCATACACAGTGCAAATAGCACTCACATCTGCTCCTAGCAAGTACAGTGTATTGGACTGAAGAGGAGCTACTGTTCTTGTCAGTTTCCTAAGCAGAGTTGAACTAGATATGGCCCGTGTGTATGAAGCACAGTTCTTTTGTTCTGAGCAAGCTCACTGTTCTGGCCTTTTAGCAAACACAGTAGAGTAGAAGAATGCTCTTTTCTCAAGAGCAGAGTGTGTTTCTTGTAAGGGGAGCTAGAGTTTGTTTCCCAGTCCTAAATGGAATTGAATCACATGCAGTTTCTGGTACTACGAGCAACAGTTGTTTTCTGGTAAGGAAAGTCACTATGGTGCTCCCTTTGCCATACACAGTGCAAATAGAACTCGCGTCTGCTCCCAGCAAGTACAGTGTATTGGACTGAAGAGTATCTACTGTTCTTGTCAGTTTCCGAAGCAGAGTTGAACTAGATATGGCCCATGTGTGTGGGAAGCACAGTTCTTTTGTTTTGAGCAAGCTCACTGTTCGGACCCCATAAAAACACAGTAGAGTAGAAGAGTGCTCTTTTCTCAAAAGCAGAGTGTGTTTCTTCTAAGGCGAGCTAGGGTTTGTTTCCCAGTCCTAAATGGAGTTAAATCACATGCAGTTTCTGGTCCTACAGGCAAGAGTTGTTTTCTGGTGGGAAGAGTCACTATTGAGCTCCCATTGTCATACACAGTGCAAATAGCTCTCGCGTCTGCTCAAAGCAAGTACATTGTATTAGACAGAAGAGGAGCTACTGTTCTTGTCAGTTTCCTATGCAGAGTTGAACTAGATATGGCCCGTGTGTGTAGGAAGCACAGTTCTTTTGTTCTGAGCAAGCTCATTGTTCTGAACCTATAGGAAACACAGTAGAGTAGAAGAGTGCTCTTTTCTCAAAAGGAGAGTGTGTTTCTTGTAAGGCTAGCTAGTGTTTGTTTCTCAGTGAGAAATGAAGTTGAATCCCATGCAGTTTCTGGTCCTACAAGCAAGAGTTGTTTTCTGGTAAGAAGAGTCACTATTGCGCTCCCATTGCCATACACAGTGTAAATAGCACTCACGTCTGCTCCCAGCAAGTACAGTGTATTGGACTGAAGAGTATCTACTGTTCTTGTCAGTTTCCGAAGCAGAGTTGAACTAGATATGGCCCATGTGTGTGGGAAGCACAGTTCTTTTGTTCTGAGCAAGCTCACTGTTCGGACCCCATAGGAAACACAGTAGATTAGAAGAATGCTCTTTATTCAAAAGCAGAGTGTGTTTATTGTAAGGCAAGCTAGCGTTTGTTTCCCAGTCCTAAATGGAGTTGAATCCCATGCAGTTTCTGGTCCTACGAGCAAGAGTTGTTTTCTGGTAATAAGAGTCACTATTGCGCTCCCATTGTCATACACAGGGCAAATAGCACGGGGGTCTGTTCCCAGCATGTAAAGTGTATTGGACTGAAGAGGATCTACTCTTCTTGTCAGTTTCCTCAGCAGAGTTGAACTAGATATGGCCCGTATGTGTAGGAAGCACAGTTGTTTTGTTCTGAGCAAGCTCACTGTTCGGACCCCTTTGGAAACACAGTAGAGTAGAAGAGTGTACTTCTCTCAAATGCAGAGTGTGTTTCTTTTAAGGATAGCTAGTGTTTGTTTCCCAGTCAGAAACGGAGTTGAATCCCATGCAGTTTTTGGTCCTACGAGCAAGAGTTGTTTTCTGGTAAGAAGAGTCACTATTGCGCTCCCATTGCCATACACAGTGCAAATAGCACTCGCATCTGCTCGCAGCAAGTACAGTGTACTGCACTGAAGAGGAACTACTGTTCTTGTCAGTTTCCTAAGCAGATTTAAACTAGATGTGGCCCGTTTGTGTAGGAAGCACAGTTCTTTTTTTCTGAGCAAGCTCACTGTTCTGGCCCTATTAGAAACTCTGTAGAGTAGAAGAGTGCTCTTTTCTCAAAAGCAGAGTGTGTTTCTTGTAAGTCGAGCTATTGTTTATTTCCCAATCCTAAATGGAGTTGAATCCCATGCAGATTCTGGTCCTATGAGCAAGAGTTGTTTTCTGGTAAGAAGATTCACTATTGTACTCCCATTGTCATACACAGGGCAAATAGCACTGGCGTCAGTTCCCAGCATGTACAGTGTATTGGACTGAAGAGGATCTACTGTTCTTTTCAGTTTCCTAAGCAGAGTTGAACTAGATATGGCCCGTGTGTGTAGGAAGCACAGTTCTTTTGTTCTGAGCAAGCTCACTGCTTGGCCCTATAGGAAACACAGTAGAGTAGAAGAGTGCTCTTTTCTCAAAAGCAGAGTGTGTTTCTTGTAAGGCGAGCTAGCATTTGTTTCCCAGTCCTAAATGGTGTTGAATCTCAGGCAGTTTCTGGTCCTACAAGAAAGAATTGTTTTCTGGTAAGAAGAGTCACCATTGCGCTCCCATTGCCATACACAGTGCAAATAGCACTGGCGTCTGTTCCCAGCAAGTACTGTGTATTGGACAGAGGAGTAGCTACTGTTCTTGTCAGTTTACTAAGCAGAGTTGGACTAGATATGGCCAGTGTGTGTAGGAAGCACAGTTCTTTTGTTCTGAGCAAACTCTCTGTTCGGACCCCATAGGAAACACAGTAGAGTAGAAGAGTGCTCTTTTCTCAAAAGCAGAGTGTGTTTCTTGTAAGGCAAGCTAGCGTTTGTTTCCCAGTCCTAAATGGAGTTGAGTCACATGCAGTTTCTGGTCCTATGAGCAAGAGTTGTTTTCTGGTAAGAAGAGTCACTATTGTGCTCCCATTGTCATACACAGGGCAAATAGCACTGGCGTCTGTTCCCAGCAAGTACAGTGTATTGGACAGAAGAGGAGTTACTGTTCTTGTCAGTTTCCTAAGCAGAGTTGAACTAAATATGGCCCCTGTGTGTAGGAAGCACAGTTTTTTGTTCTGAGCAAGCTCACTGTTCTGGCCCTATAGGAAACACAGTAGAGTAGAAGAGTGCTCTTTTCTCAATAGCAGAGTACGTTTCTTCTAAGGCAAGCTAGCGTTTGTTTACCAGAAGAGGAGCTAATGTTCTTGTCAGTTTCCTAAGCAGAGGTGAACTAGATATGGCCCGTGTGTGTAGGAAGCACATTTCTTTTGTTCTGAGCAAGCTCACTGTTCATAACTTATAGGAAACACAGTAGAGTAGATGAGTGCTCTTTTCTCAAAAGCAGAGTGTGTTTTTCTAAGGCGAGCTAGCATTTGTTTCCCAGTCCTAAATGGAGTTGAATCACATGCAGTTTCTGGTCCTACAAGCAAGAGTTGTTTTCTGGTAATAAGAGGCACTATTACGCTCCCATTGTCGTACACAGAGCAAATAGCTCTGTCGTTTGTTCCCAGCATGTACAATGTATTGGACTGAGGACGATCTATTGTTCTTGTCAGTTTCCAAAGCCGAGTTGAACTAGATATGGCCCGTGTGTGTAGGAAGCACAGTTCTTTTGTTCTGAGCAAGCTCACTGTTCGGACCCCATAGGAAACACAGTAGAGTAGAAGAGTGCTCTTTTCTCAAAAGCAGAGTGTGTTTCTTGTAAGGCTAGCTAGTGTTTGTTTCCCAGTCAGAAACGAAGTTGAATCCCACTCAGTTACTGGTCCTACAGGCAAGAGTTGTTTTCTGGTAAGAAGAGTCACTATTGTGTTCCCTTTGCCATACACAGTGCAAATAGCACTCGTGTCTGCTCCGAGCAAGTACCGTGTATTGAACTGAAGAGGAGCTACTATTGTTGTCAGTTTCCTAAGCAGAGTTGAACTAGATATGGCCCATGTGTGTAGGAAGCACAGTTCTTTTGTTCTGAGCAAGCTCACTGTTCTGGCCCTTTAGGAAACACAGTAGAGTAGAAGAGTGCTCTTTTCTCAAAAGCAGAGAGTGTTTCTTCTAAGGCGAGCTAGCGTTTGTTTCCCAGTCCTAAATGGAGTTGAATCCCATGCAGTTTCTGGTCCGACGAACAATAGTTGTTTTCTGGTATGAAGAGTCACTATTGTGCTCCCATTGTCATACACTTGGCAAATACCACTGGCGTCTGTTCCCAGCATGTACAATGTATTTACTGAAGAGAATCTACTGTTCTTGTCAATTTCCTAAGCAGAGTTGAACTAGATATGGCCCGTGTGTGTAGGAAGCACAGTTCTTTTGTTCTGAGCAAGCTCACTGTTCTGGCCCTGTAGGAAACACAGTAGCGTAGAAGAGTGCTCTTTTCTCAAAAGCAGAGTGTGTTTCTTCTAAGGCAAGCTAGCGTTTCTTTCCCAGTTAAATGGAGTTGAATTACATGCAGTTTCTGGTCCACAAGCAAGAGTTGTTTTCTGGTAAGAAGAGTCACTATTGTGCTCCCTTTGCCATACACAGTGCAAATAGCCCTCGTGTCTGCTCCCAGCAAGTACCGTGTATTGAGCTGAAGAGGAACTACTATTGTTGTCAGTTTCCTAAGCAGAGTTGAACTAAATATGGACAGTGTGTGTAGGAAGCACAGTTCTTTTGTTCTGAGCAAGCTCACTGTTCTGGCCCTTTAGGAAACACAGTAGAGTAGAAGAGTGCTCTTTTCTCAAAAGCAGAGTGTGTTTCTTCTAAGGCGAGCTAGAGTTTGTTTCCCAGTCCTAAATGAAGTTGAATCACATGCAGTTTCTTGTCCTATGAGCAAGAGTTTTTTTCTGGTAAAAAGAGTCACTATTGTGCTCCCATTGCAATACACAGTGCAAATAGCAATTGCGTCTGTTCCCAGCAAGTACAGTGTTTTGGACTGAAGAGGACCTACTGTTCTTGTCAGTTTCCTAAGCAGAGTTGAACTAGATATGACCCGTGTTTGTAGGAAGGACATTTCTTTTGTTCTGAGCAAGCTCACTGTTCAGACTCCATAGGAAACACAGTAGAGTAGAAGAGTGCTCTTTCCTAAAAGCAGAGTGTGTTTCTTGTAAGGCTAGCTAGTGTTTGTTTTCCAGTCAGAAACGGAGTTGAATCCCATGCAGTTTCTGGTCTTACAAGCAAGAGTTCTTTTCTGGTAAGAAGAGTCACTATTGCACTCCCATTGACATACAGAGTGCAAATAGCACTCGCATCTGTTCCCAGCATGTACAGTGTATTGGACTGAAGAGGAGCTACTGTTCTTGTCAGTTTCCTAAGCAGAGTTGAACTAGATATGGCCCGTGTGTGTAGGAAGCACAGTTCTTTTGTTCTGAGAATGCTCACTGTTCTGGCCCTATAGGATACACAGTAGAGTAGAAGAGTGCTCTTTTCTCAAAAGCAGAGTGTGTTTCTTGTAAGGTGAGCTAGCGTTATTTCCCAATCCTAAATGGAATTGAATCACATGCAGTTTCTGGTCCTACGAGCAAGAGTTGTTTTCTGGTAAGAACAGTCACTATTGCGCTCCCATTGCCATACACAGTGCAAATAGCAATCGCGTCTGTTGCCAGCAAGAACAGTGTATTGGACAGAAGAGGATCTACTGTTCTTGTCAGTTTCAGAAGCAGAGTTGAACTAGATATGGCCCGTGTGTGTAGGAAGCACAGTTCTTTTGTTCTGAGCAAGCTCACTGCTCTGGCCCTATAGGAAACACAGTAGAGTAGAAGAGTGCTCTTTTCTCAAAAGCAGAGTGTGTTTCTTGTAAGGCGAGCTAGTGTTTGTTTCCCAATCCTAAATGGAGTTGAATCCCATGCAGATTCTGGTCCTACGAGCAAGAGTTGTTTTCTGGTAAGAAGATTCACTATTGTACTCCCATTGTCATACACAGGGCAAATAGCACTGGCGTCTGTTCCCAGCATGTACAGTGTATTGGACTGAAGAGGATCTACTGTTCTTGTCAGTTTCCTGAGCAGAGTTGAACTACATATGGCCCGTGTTTATAGGAAGCACAATTCTTTTGTTCTGAGCAAGCTCACTGTTCAGACCCCATAGGAAACACAGTAGAGTAGAAGAGTACTCTTTTCTCAAAAGCAGAGTGTATTTCTTGTAAGGCGAGCTAGTGTTTGTTTCCCAGTCCTAAATGGAGTTGAATCACATGCAGTTTTTGGTCCTACGAGCAAGAGTTGTTTTCTGGTAAGGAAAGTCACTATTGTGCTCCCTTAGCCACACACAGTGCAAATAGCACTCTCGTCTGCTCCCATCAAGTACAGTGTATTGGAAAGAAGGGGAGCTACTCTTCTTGTCAGTTTCCTAAGCAGAGTTGAACTAGATATGACCCGTGTGTATAGTAAGCACAGTTCTTTTTTTCTGAGCAAGCTCACTGTTCGGGCCCCATAGGAAACACAGTAGAGTAGAAGAGTGCTCTTTTCTCAAAATCAGAGTGTGTTTCTTGTAAGGCGAGCTAGCGTTTGTTTCCCAGTCCTAAATGGAGTTGAATCCCATGCAGTTTCTGGTCCTACGAGCAAGAGTTGTTTTCTGGTAAGGAAAGTCACTATTGTGCTACCTTTGCCATACACAGTGCAAATGGCACTCGCGTCTGTTCCCAGCAAGTACAGTGTATTGGACTGAAGAGGATCTACTGTTCTTGTCAGTTTCCTAAGCAGAGTTGAACTAGATATGTCCCGTTTGTGTAGGAAGCACAGTTCTTTTGTTCTAAGAAACCTCACTGTTCTGGCCTTATAGGAAACACACTGGAGTAGAAGAGTGCTCTTTTCTCAAAAGCAGAGTGTGTTTCTTGTAAGGCGAGCTAGTGTTTGTTTCCCAATCCTAAATGGAGTTGAATCCCATGCAGATTCTGGTCCTACGAGCAAGAGTTGTTTTCTGGTAAGAAGATTCACTATTGTACTCCCATTGTCATACACAGGGCAAATAGCACTGGCGTCTGTTCCCAGCATGTACAGTGTATTGGACTGAAGAGGATCTACTGTTCTTGTCAGTTTCCTAAGCAGAGTTGAACTAGATATGGCCCGTGTGTGTAGGAAGCACAGTTCTATTGTTCTGAGCAAGCTCGCTGTTCTGGCCCTATAGGAAACACAGTAGAGTAGAAGAGTGCTCTTTTCTCAAAAGCAGAGTGTGTTTCTTGTAAGGCTAGCTAGTGGTTGTTTCCCAGTCAGAAACGAAGTTGAATCCCATGCAGTTTCTGGTCCTACGAGCAAGAGTTGTTTTCTGGTAAGAAGAGTCACTATTGAGCTCCCAATGTCATATACAGTGCAAATAGCTCTCGCGTCTGCTCCCAGCAAGTACAGTGTATTGGACTGAAGAGGAGCTACTATTCCTGTCAGTTTCCTGAGCAGAGTTGAACTACATATGGCCCGTGTGTGTAGGAAGCACAGTTCTTTTGTTCTGAGCAAGCTCACTGTTCAGACCCCATAGGAAACACAGTAGAGTAGAAGAGTACTCTTTTCTCAAAAGCAGAGTGTATTTCTTGTAAGGCGAGCTAGTGTTTGTTTCCCAGTACTAAATGGAGTTGAATCACATGCAGTTTTTGGTCCTACGAGCAAGAGTTGTTTTCTGGTAAGGAAAGTCACTATTGTGCTCCCTTAGCCACACACAGTGCAAATAGCACTCTCGTCTGCTCCCATCAAGTACAGTGTATTGGAAAGAAGGGGAGCTACTCTTCTTGTCAGTTTCCTAAGCAGAGTTGAACTAGATATGACCCGTGTGTATAGTAAGCACAGTTCTTTTTTTCTGAGCAAGCTCACTGTTCGGGCCCCATAGGAAACACAGTAGAGTAGAAGAGTGCTCTTTTCTCAAAATCAGAGTGTGTTTCTTGTAAGGCGAGCTAGCGTTTGTTTCCCAGTCCTAAATGGAGTTGAATCCCATGCAGTTTCTGGTCCTACGAGCAAGAGTTGTTTTCTGGTAAGGAAAGTCACTATTGTGCTACCTTTGCCATACACAGTGCAAATGGCACTCGCGTCTGTTCCCAGCAAGTACAGTGTATTGGACTGAAGAGGATCTACTGTTCTTGTCAGTTTCCTAAGCAGAGTTGAACTAGATATGTCCCGTTTGTGTAGGAAACACAGTTCTTTTGTTCTAAGAAACCTCACTGTTCTGGCCTTATAGGAAACACACTGGAGTAGAAGAGTGCTCTTTTCTCAAAAGCAGAGTGTGTTTCTTGTAAGGCGAGCTAGTGTTTGTTTCCCAATCCTAAATGGAGTTGAATCCCATGCAGATTCTGGTCCTACGAGCAAGAGTTGTTTTCTGGTAAGAAGATTCACTATTGTACTCCCATTGTCATACACAGGGCAAATAGCACTGGCGTCTGTTCCCAGCATGTACAGTGTATTGGACTGAAGAGGATCTACTGTTCTTGTCAGTTTCCTAAGCAGAGTTGAACTAGATATGGCCCGTGTGTGTAGGAAGCACAGTTCTATTGTTCTGAGCAAGCTCGCTGTTCTGGCCCTATAGGAAACACAGTAGAGTAGAAGAGTGCTCTTTTCTCAAAAGCAGAGAGTTTTTCTTCTAAGGCGAGCTAGGGTTTGTTTCCCAGTCCTAAATGGAGTTGAATCACATGCAGTTTCTGGTCCTACATGCAAGAGTTGTTTTCTGGTGGGAAGAGACACTATTGAGCTCCCATTGTAATACTCAGTGCAAATAGCTCTCGCGTCTGCTCCCAGCATGTACATTGTATTAGACAGAAGAGGAGCTACTGTTCTTGTCAGTTTCCTATGCAGAGTTGAACTAGATGTGGCCCGTGTGTGTAGGAAGCACAGTTCTTTTGTTCTGAGCAAGCTCACTGTTCTGAACCTATAGGAAACACAGTAGAGTAGAAGAGTGCTCTTTTCTCAAAAGCAGAGTGTGTTTCTTGTAAGGCTAGCTAGTGTTTGTTTCCCAGTGAGAAATGAAGTTGAATCCCATGCAGTTTCTGGTCCTACGAGCAAGAGTTGTTTTCTGGTAAGAAGAGTCACTATTGTGCTCCCATTGCCATACACAGTGCAAATAGCACTCGCGTCTGCTCCTAGCAAGTACAGTGTATTGGACTGAAGAGGAGATACTGTTCTTGTCAGTTTCCTAAGCAGAGTTGAACTAGATATGGCCCGTGTGTATAGGAAGCACAGTTCTTTTGTTCTGAGCAAGCTCACTGTTCTGGCACTTTAGGAAACACAGTAGAGCAGAAGAGTGCTCTTTTCTCAAAAGCAGAGTGTGTTTCGTGTAAGGCGAGCTAGCGTTTTTTTGCCAGTCCTAAATGGAATTGAATCACATTCAGTTTCTGGTCCTACGAGCAAGAGTTGTTTTCTGGTTAGGAAAGTCACTATGGTGCTCCCTTTGCCATACACAGTGCAAATAGCACTCGTGTCTGCTCCCAGCAAGTACAGTGTATTGGACTGAAGAGGAGCTACTGTTCTTGTCAGGTTCCTAAGCAGAGTTGAACTAGATATGGCCCATGTGTGTAGGAAGCACAGTTCTTTTGTTCTGAGCAAGCTCACTGTTCGGACCCCATAGGAAACACAGTAGAGTAGAAGAGTGCTCTTTTCTCAAAAGCAGAGTGTGTTTCTTGTAAGGCAAGCTAGCGTTTGTTTCCCAGTCCTAAATGGAGTTGAATCCCATGCAGTTTCTGGTCCTACGAGCAAGAGTTGTTTTTTGTAAAGAAGAGTCACTATTGTGCTCCCATTGTCATACACAGGGCAAATAGCACGGGCGTCTGTTCCCAGCATGTAAAGTGTATTGGACTGAAGTGGATCTACTCTTCTTGTCAATTTCCTAAGAAGTGTTGAACTAGATATGGCCCGTGTGTGTAGGAAGCACAGTTCTTTTGTTCTGAGCAAGCTCACTGTTCTGGCCCTATAAGAAACACAGTAGAGTAGAAGAGTGCTCTTTTCTCAAAAGCAGAGTGTGTTCCTTCTAAGGCGAGCTAGGGTTTGTTTCCCAGTCCTAAATGGAGTTGAATCACATGCAGTTTCTGGTCCTACAGGCAAGAGTTGTTTTCTGGTAAGAAGAGTCTCTATTACGCTCCCATTGTCATACACAGGGCAAATAGCACTCTCGTCTGTTCCCAGCATGTACAGTGTATTGGACTGAAGAGGATCTACTGTTCTTGTCAGTTTCCTAAGCAGAGTTGAACTAGATATGGCCCGTGTGTGTAGGAAGCACAGTTCTTTTGTTCTGAGCAAGCTCATTGTTCGGACCCCTTAGGAAACACAGTAGAGTAGGCGAGTGCTCTTTTCTCAAAAGCAGAGTGTGTTTCTTGTAATGCTAGCTAGTGTTTGTTTCCCAGTCAGAAACAGAGTTGAATCACACGCAGTTTCTGGTCCTACGAGCAAGAGTTGTTTTCTGGTGGGAAGAGTCACTATTGCGCTCCCATTGCCATACACAGTGCAAATAGCACTCGCGTCTGCTCCCAGCAAGTAAAGTGTATTGGACTGAAGAGGAGCTACTGTTCTTGTCAGTTTCCTAAGCAGAGTTGAACTAGATGTGTCCCGTTTGTGTAGGAAACACAGTTCTTTTGTTCTGAGCAAGCTCACTGTTCTGACCCTATAGGAAACACTGTAGAGTACAAGAGTGCTCTTTTCTCAAAAGCAGAGTGTGTTTCTTTTAAAGGAAGCTAGCGTTTGTTTCCCAGTTTTAAATGGAGTTGAATCACATGCAGTTTCTGGTCCTACGAGCAAGAGTTGTTTTCTGGTAAGGAAAGTCACTATTGCGCTCCCTTAGCCACACACAGTGCAAACAGCACTCGCGTATGTTCCCAGCAAGTACAGTGTATTGGAAAGAAGAGGATATACTGTTCTTGTCAGTTTCCTAAGCAGAGTGGAACTAGATATGACCCGTGTGTGTAGGAAGCACAGTTCTTTTTTCTGAGCAAGCTCACGGTTCCGAGCCCATAAAAAACACAGTAGAGTAGAAGAGTGCTCTTTTCTCAAAAGCAGAGTGTGTTTCTTGTAAGGCGAGCTAGCGTTTGTTTCCCAGTCCTAAATGGAGTTGAATCACATGCAGTTTCTGGTCCTACGAGTAAGAGTTTTTTTCTGTTAAGAAGAGTCACTATTATGCTCCCATTGTCATACACAGCGCATATAGCACTGTCATTTGTTCCCAGCATGTACAATGTATTGGACTGAAGAGGATCTACTGTTCTTGTCAGTTTCCAAAGCAGAGTTGAACTAGATATGGCCCGTTTGTGTAGGAACCACAGTTTTTTTGCTCTGAGCAAGCTCACTCTTCTGGCCCTATAGGAAACACAGTAGAGTAGAAGAGTGTTCTTTCCTCAAAAGCAGAGTGTGTTTCTTGTAAGGCGAGCTAGCGTTTGTTTGCCAGTCCTAAATGGAGTTGAATCCCATGCAGTTTCTGGTCCTAGGAGCACGAGTTTTTTTCTGGTAAGAACAGTCACTATTGCGCTCCCATTGCCATACACAGGGCAAATAGCACTGGCATCTCTTCCCAGCATGTACAGTGTGTTAGACTGAAGAGGATCTACTGTCCTTGTCAGTTTCCTAAGCAGAGTTGAACTAGATATGGCCCGTGTGTATAGGAAGCACATTTCTTTTGTTCTGAGCAAGCTCACTGTTCTGGCCCTATAGGAAACACAGTAGAGTAGAAGAGTGCTCTTTTCTCAAAAGCAGAGTGTGTTTCTTGTAAGGCTAGCTAGCATTTGTTTCCCATTCCTAAATGGAGTTGAATCACATGCAGTTTCTGGGCCTACGAGCAAGGGTTGTTTTCTGGTAAAAAGAGTCACTATTGCGCTCCCATTGCCATTTACAGTGCAAAGAGAACTCGCGTCTGTTCCCATCAAGTACAGTGTAATGGACAGAATAGGTGATACTGTTCTTGTCAGTTTCCTAACCAGAGTTGAACTAGATATGGCCCGTGTGTGTAGGAAGCACAGTTCTTTTGTTCTGAGCAAGCTCACTGTTCGGACCCCTTAGGAAACACAGTAGAGTAGAAGAGTGCTCTTTTCTCAAAAGCAGAGTGTGTTTCTTGTAAGGCGAGCTAGCGTTTGTTTCCCAGTCCTAAATGGAGTTGAATCACATGCAGTTTCTGGTCCTACGAGCAAGAGTTGTTTTCTGGTAAAAAGAGTCACTATTGTGCTTCCATTGCCATACACGGTGCAAATAGTATTCGCGTCTGTTCCCAGCAAGTACAGTGTATTGTACAGTAGAGGAGCTACTGTTCTTGTCAGTTTCCAAAGCAGAGTTGAACTAGATATGGCCCGTATGTGTAGGAAGCACAGTTCTATTGTTCTGAGCAAGCTCGCTGTTCTGGCCCTATAGGAAACACAGTAGAGTTGAAGAGTGCTCTTTCCTCAAAAGCAGAGTGTGTTTCTTGTATGGCTAGCTAGTGTTTGTTTCCCAGTCAGAAACGAAGTTGAATCCCTGGAGTTTCTGGCCCTATGAGCAAGAGTTGTTTTCTGGTAAGAAGAGTCACTATTGAGCTCCCAATGTCATATACAGTGCAAATTGCTCTCGCGTCTGCTCCCAGCAAATACAGTGTATTGGAATGAAAAGGAGCTACTATTCCTGTCAGTTTCCTGAGCAGAGTTGAACTACATATGGCCCGTTTGTGTAGGAAGCACAGTTCTTTTGTTCTGAGCAAGCTCACTGTTCAGACCCCATAGGAAACACAGTAGAGTAGAAGAGTACTCTTCTCTCAAAAGCAGAGTGTATTTCTTGTAAGGCGAGCTAGTGTTTGTTTCCCAGTCCTAAATGGAGTTGAATCACATGCAGTTTTTGGTCCTACGAGCAAGAGTTGTTTTCTGGTAAGGAAAGTCACTATTGTGCTCCCTTAGCCACACAGAGTGCAAATAGCACTCTCGTCTGCTCCCATCAAGTACAGTGTATTGGAACGAAGGGGAGCTACTCTTCTTCTCAGTTTCCTAAGCAGAGTTGAACTAGATATGACCCGTGTGTATAGTAAGCACAGTTCTTTTTTTCTGAGCAAGCTCACTGTTCGGGCCCCATAGGAAACACAGTAGAGTAGAAGAGTGCTCTTTTCTCAAAATCAGACTGTGTTTCTTGTAAGGCGAGCTAGCATTTGTTTCCCAGTCCTAAATGGAGTTGAATCCCATGCAGTTTCTGGTCCTACGAGCAAGAGTTGTTTTCTGGTAAGAAGAGTCACTATTACGCTCCCCTTGTCATACTCAGTGCAAATAGCTCTCGCGTCTGCTCCCAGCATGTACATTGCATTAGACAGAAGAGGAGCTACTGTTCTTGTCAGTTTCCAATGCAGAGTTGAACTAGATGTGGCCCGTGTGTGTAGGAAGCACAGTTCTTTTGTTCTGAGCAAGCTCACTGTTCTGAACCTATAGGAAACACAGTAGAGTAGAAGAGTGCTCTTTTCTCAAAAGCAGAGTGTGTTTCTTGTAAGGCTAGCTAGTGTTTGTTTCCCAGTGATAAATGAAGTTGAATCCCATGCAGTTTCTGGTCCTACGAGCAAGAGTTGTTTTCTGGTAAGAAGAGTCACTATTGCGCTCCCATTGCCATACACAGTGCAAATAGCACTCGCGTCTGCTCCTAGCAAGTACAGTGTATTGGACTGAAGAGGAGATACTGTTCTTGTCAGTTTCCTAAGCAGAGTTGAACTAGATATGGCCCGTGTGTATAGGAAGCACAGTTCTTTTGTTCTGAGCAAGCTCACTGTTCTGGCACTTTAGGAAACACAGTAGAGCAGAAGAGTGCTCTTTTCTCAAAAGCAGAGTGTGTTTCGTGTAAGGCGAGCTAGCGTTTTTTTCCCAGTGATAAATGAAGTTGAATCCCATGCAGTTTCTGGTCCTACGAGCAAGAGTTGTTTTCTGGTTAGGAAAGTCACTATGGTGCTCCCTTTGCCATACACAGTGCAAATAGCACTCGCGTCTGCTCCCAGCAAGTACAGTGTATTGGACTGAAGAGGAGCTACTGTTCTTGTCAGGTTCCTAAGCAGAGTTGAACTAGATATGGCCCATGTTTTTAGGAAGCACAGTTCTTTTGTTCTGAGCAAGCTCACTGTTCGGACACCATAGGAAACACAGTAGAGTAGAAGAGTGCTCTTTTCTCAAAAGCAGAGTGTGTTTCTTGTAAGGCAAGCTAGCGTTTGTTTCCCAGTCCTAAATGGAGTTGAATCCCATGCAGTTTCTGGTCCTACGAGCAAGGGTTGTTTTTTGGAAAGAAGAGTCACTATTGTGCTCCGATTGTCATACACAGGGCAAATAGCACAGGCGTCTGTTCCCAGCATGTAAGTGTATTGGACTGAAGAGGATCTACTCTTCTTGCCAATTTCCTAAGCAGTGTTGAACTAGATATGGCCCGTGTGTGTAGGAAGCACAGTTCTTTTGTTCTGAGCAAGCTCACTGTTCTGGCCCTATAAGAAACACAGTAGAGTAGAAGAGTGCTCTTTTCTCAAAAGCAGAGTGTGTTTCTTCTAAGGCGAGCTAGGGTTTGTTTCCCAGTCCTAAATGGATTTGAATCACATGCAGTTTCTGGTCCTACAGGCAAGAGTTGTTTTCTGGTAAGAACAGTCTCTATTACGCTCCCATTGTCATACACAGGGCAAATAGCACTCTCGTCTGTTCCCAGCATGTACAGTGTATTGGACTGAAGAGGATCTACTGTTCTTGTCAGTTTCCTAAGCAGAGTTGAACTAGATATGGCCCGTGTGTAGGAAGCACAGTTCTTTTGTTCTGAGCAAGCTCACTGTTCGGACACCTTAGGAAACACAGTAGAGTAGGCGAGTGCTCTTTTCTCAAAAGCAGAGTGTGTTTCTTGTAATGCTAGCTAGTGTTTGTTTCCCAGTCAGAAACAGAGTTGAATCACACGCAGTTTCTCGTCCTACGAGCAAGAGTTGTTTTCTGGTAAGAAGAGTCATTATTGCGCTCCCATTGCCATACACAGTGCAAATAGCACTCGCGTCTGCTCCCAACAAGTAAAGTGTATTGGACTGAAGAGGAGCTACTGTTCTTGTCAGTTTTACTAAGCAGAGTTGAACTAGATGTGTCCCGTTTGTGTAGGAAACACAGTTCTTTTGTTCTGAGCAAGCTCACTGTTCTGACCCTATAGGAAACACTGTAGAGTAGAAGAGTGCTCTTTTCTCAAAAGCAGAGTGTGTTTCTTTTAAAGGAAGCTAGCGTTTGTTTCCCAGTTTTAAATGGAGTTGAATCACATGCAGTTTCTGGTCCTACGAGCAAGAGTTGTTTTCTGGTAAGGAAAGTCACTATTTTGCTCCCTTAGCCACACACAGTGCAAACAGCACTCGCGTATGTTCCCAGCAAGTACAGTGTATTGGAAAGAAGAGGATATACTGTTCTTGTCAGTTTCCTAAGCAGAGTGGAACTAGATATGACCCGTGTGTGTAGGAAGCACAGTTCTTTTTTCTTAGCAAGCTCACGGTTCCGAGCCCATAGGAAACACAGTAGAGTAGAAGAGTGCTCTTTTCTCAAAAGCAGAGTGTGTTTCTTGTAAGTCGAGCTAGCGTTTGTTTCCCAGTCCTAAATGGAGTTGAATCACATGCAGTTTCTGGTCCTACGAGTAATAGATTTTTTCTGTTAAGAAGAGTCACTATTATGCTCCCATTGTCATACACAGCGCATATAGCACTGTCGTTTGTTCCCAGCATGTACAATGTATTGGACTGAAGAGGATCTACTGTTCTTGTCAGTTTCCAAAGCAGAGTTGAACTAGATATGGCCCGTTTGTGTAGGAACCACAGTTCTTTTGTTCTGAGCAAGCTCACTCTTCTGGCCCTATAGGAAACACAGTAGAGTAGAAGAGTGTTCTTTCCTCAAAAGCAGAGTGTATTTCTTGTAAGGCGAGCTAGCGTTTGTTTGCCAGTCCTAAATGGAGTTGAATCCCATGCAGTTTCTGGTCCTAGGAGCACGAGTTGTTTTCTGGTAAGAAGAGTCACTATTGCGCTCCCATTGCCATACACAGGGCAAATAGCACTGGCATCTGTTCCCAGCATGTACAGTGTGTTAGACTGAAGAGGATCTACTGTCCTTGTCAGTTTCCTAAGCAGAGTTGAACTAGATATGGCCCGTGTGTATAGGAAGCACAGTTCTTTTGTTCTGAGCAAGCTCACTGTTCTGGCCCTATAGGAAACACAGTAGAGTAGAAGAGTGCTCTTTTCTCAAAAGCAGAGTGTGTTTCTTGTAAGGCGAGCTAGCATTTGTTTCCCAGTCCTAAATGGAGTTGAATCACATGCAGTTTCTGGTCCTACGAGCAAGAGTTGTTTTCTGGTAAAAAGAGTCACTATTGCGCTCCCATTTCCATACACAGTGCAAATAGCACTCGCATCTGTTCCCAGCAAGTACAGTGTATTTTACAGTAGAGGAGCTACTGTTCTTGTCAGTTTCCTAAGCAGAGATGAACTAGATATGGCCAGTGTGTGTAGGAAGCACAGTTCTTTTGTTCTGAGCAAGCTCACTGTTCTGGCCCTTTAGGAAACACAGTAGAGCAGAAGAGTGCTCTTTTCTCAAAAGCAGAGTGTGTTTCTGTAAGGCGAGCTAGCGTTTGTTTCCCAGTCCTAAAGGGAATTGAATCCCATGCAGTTTCTGGTCCTACGAGCAAGAGCTGTTTTCTGGTAAGGAAAGTCACTATGGTGCTCCCATTGCCATACACAGGGCAAATAGCACTCGCGTCTGCTCCCAGCAAGTACAGTGTATTGGACTGAAGAGGAGCTACTGTTCTTGTCAGTTTCCGAAGCAGATTTGAACTAGATATGGCCCATGTGTGTAGGAAACACAGTTCTTTTGTTCTGAGCAAGCTCACTGTTCGGACCCCATAGGAAACACAGTAGAGTAGGAGAGTGCTCTTTTCTCAAAAGCATAGTGTGTTTCTTGCAAGGCAAGCTAGCGTTTTTTCCCAGTACTAAATGGAGTTGAATCCCATGCAGTTTCTGGTCCTACGAGCAAGAGTTGTTTTCTGGTAAGAAGAGTCACTATTGTGCTCCCATTGTCATACACAGGGCAAATAGCACGGGCTTCTGTTCCCTGCATTTAAAGTGTATTGGACTGAAGAGGATCTACTCTTCTTGTCAGTTTCCTAAGCAGAGTTGAACTAGATATGGCCCGTGTGTGAAGGAAGCACAGTTCTTTTGTTCTGAGCAAGCTCACTGTTCTGGCACTTTAGAAACACAGTAGAGCAGAAGAGTGCTCTTTTCTCAAAAGCAGAGTGTGTTTCTTGTAAGGCGAGCTAGCGTTTGTTTCCCAGTCCTAAATGGAGTTGAATACCATGCACTTTCTGGTCCTACAGGCAAGAGTTGTTTTCTGGTGGGAAGAGTCACTTTTGAGCTCCCATTGTCATACACAGTGCAAATAGCTCTCGCGTCTGCTCCCAGCAAGTACATTGTATTAGACAGTAGAGGAGCTACTGTTCTTGTCAGTTTCCTAAGCAGAGTTGAACTATATATGGCCCGTGTGTAGGAAGCACAGTTCTTTTGTTCTGAGCAAGCTCACTGTTCTGGCCCTTTAGGAAACACAGTAGCTTAGAAGAGTGCTCTTTTCTCAAAAGCAGAGTGTGTTTCTTGTAAGGGTAGCTAGCGTTTGTTTCCCAGTCCTACATGGAATTGAATCCCATGCAGTTTCTGGTCCTACGAGCAAGAGTTGTTTTCTGGTAAGGAAAGCCACTATGGTGCTCCCTTTGCCATACACAGTGCAAATAGCACTCGCGTCTGCTCCCAGCAAGTACAGTGTATTGGACTGAAGAGTAGCTACTGTTCTTGTCAGTTTCCGAAGCAGATTTGAACTAGATATGGCCCATGTGTGTGGGAAGCACAGTTCTTTTGTTCTGAGCAAGCTCACTGTTCGGACCCCATAGGAAACACAGTAGAGTAGAAGAGTGCTCTTTTTTCAAAAGCAGAGTGTGTTTATTGTAAGGCAAGCTAGCATTTGTTTCCCAGTCCTAAATGGAGTTGAATCCCATGCAGTTTCTGGTCCTACGATCAAGAGTTGTTTTCTGGTAAGAAGAGTCACTATTGTGCTCCCATTGTCATACAGAGGGCAAATAGCACGGGCGTCTGTTCCCAGCATGTAAAGTGTATTGGACTGAAGAGGATCTACACTTCTTGTCAGTTTCTTCAGCAGAGTTGAACTACATATGCCCTTGTGTGTAGGAAGCACAGTTCTTTTGTTCTGAGCAAGATCACTGTTCTGGCCCTATGAGAAAAACCGTAGAGTAGAAGAGTGCTCTTTTCTCAAAAGCAGAGTGTGTTTCTTCTAAGGCGAGCTAGGGTTTGTTTCCAAGTCCTAAATGGAGTTGAATCACATGCAGTTTCTGGTCCTACAGGCAAGAGTTGTTTTCTGGTAAGAAGAGTCACTATTGAGCTCCCATTGTCATACACAGTGCAAATAGCTCTCGCGTCTGCTCTCAGCAAGTTCATTGTATTAGACAGAAGAGGAGCTACTGTTCTTGTCAGTTTCCTAAGCAGAGTTGAACGAGATATGGCCCGTGTGTGTAGGAAGCACAGTTCTTTTGTTCTGAGCAAGCTCACTGTTCTGGCCCTTTAGGAAACACAGTAGAGTAGAAGAGTGCTCTTTTCTCAAAAGCAGAGTGTGTTTCTTGTAAGGGGAGCTGGCATTTGTTCCCCAGTCCTAAATGGTGTTGAATCTCAGGCAGTTTCTGGTCCTATGTGCAAGAGTTGTTTTTTGGTAAGAAGAGTCACCATTGCGCACACATTGCCATACACAGTGCAAATAGCTCTGGCGTCTGTTCCCAGCAAATACTGTGTATTGGACAGATGAGGAGCTACTGTTCTTGTCAGTTTCCTAAGCAGAGTTGGACTAGATATGGCCCGTATGTGTAGGAAGCACAGTTGTTTTGTTCTGAGCAAGCTCACTGTTCGGACCCCATTGGAAACACAGTAGAGTAGAAGAGTGTTCTTTTCTCAAATGCAGAGTGTGTTTCTTTTAGGCTAGCTAGTGTTTGTTTCCCAGTCCTAAATGGAGTTGAATCCCATGCAGTTTCTGGTCCTACGAGCAAGAGTTGTTTTCTGGTAAGAAGAGTCACTATTGCGCTCCCATTGCCATACACAGTTCAAATAGCACTCGCATCTGCTCCCAGCAAGTACAGTGTATTGGACTGAAGAGGATCTACTGTTCTTGTCAGTTTCCTATGCAGAGTTGAACTAGATATGGCCCGAGTGTGTAGGAAGCACAGTTCTTTTGTTCTGAGCAAGCTCACTGTTCTGGCCATATAGGAAACACAGTAGAGTAGAAGAGTGCTCTTTTCTCAAAAGCAGAGTGTGTTTCTTGTAAGGCGAGCTAGCATTTGTTTCCCAGTCCTAAATGGTGTGGAATCTCAGGCAGTTTCTGGTCCTACAAGCAAGAGTTGTTTTCTGGTAAGAAGAGTCACCATTGCGCTCCCATTGCCATACACAGTGCAAATAGCACTGGCGTCTGTTCCCAGCAAGTACTGTGTATTGGACAGAGGAGTAGCTACTGTTCTTGTCAGTTTACTAAGCAGAGTTGGACTAAATATGGCCCGTGTGTGTAGGAAGCACAGTTCTTTTGTTCTGAGCAAGCTCACTCTTCTGGCCCTGTAGGAAACACAGTAGTGTAGATGAATGCTCTTTTCTCAAAAGCAGAGTGTGTTTTTTGTAAGGGGAGCTAGCGTTTGTTTCCCAGTACTAAATGGAATTGAATCACATGTAGTTTCTAGTACTACGAGCAACAGTTGTTTTCTGGTAAGGAAAGTCACTATGGTGCTCCCTTTGTCATACATAGTGCAAATAGCACTCATGTCTGCTCCCAGCAAATACAGTGTATTGGACTGAAGAGGAGCTACTGTTCTTGTCAGTTTCCGAAGCAGAGTTGAACAAGATATGATCCATGTGTGTAGGAAGCACAGTTCTTTTGTTCTGAGCAAACTCTCTGTTCGGACCCCATAGGAAACACAGTAGAGTGAAGAGTGCTCTTTTCTCAAAAGCAGAGTGTGTTTCTTGTAAGGCAAGCTAGCGTTTGTTTCCCAGTCCTAAATGGAGTTGAGTCCCATGCAGTTTCTGGTCCTATGAGCAAGAATTGTTTTCTGGTAAGAAGAGTCACTATTGTGCTCCCATTGTCATACACAGGGCAAATAGCACTGGCGTCTGTTCCCAGCAAGTACAGTGTATTGGATAGAAGAGGAGCTACTGTTCTTGTCAGTTTCCTAAGTAGATTTGAACTAAATATGGCCCCTGTGTGTAGGAAGCACAGTTTTTTGTTCTGAGCAAGCTCACTGTTCTGGCCCTATAGGAAACACAGTAGAGTAGAAGAGTGCTCTTTTCTCAATAGCAGAGTACGTTTCTTCTAAGGCAAGCTAGCGTTTGTTTACCAGTCCTAAATGGAGTTGAATCACATGCAGTTTCTGGTCCTACAGGCAAGAGTTGTTTTCTGGTGGGACGAGTCACTATTGAGCTCCCATTGTCATACACAGTGCAAATAGCTCTCGCGTCTGCTCCCAGCAAGTACATTGTATTGGACAGAAGAGGAGCTACTGTTCTTGTCAGTTTCCTAAGCAGAGTTCAACTAGATATGGCCCGTGTGTGGAGAAAGCACAGTTCTTTTGTTCTGAGCAAGCTCACTGTTCTGGCCCAAGGATAAACAGTAGAGTAGAAGAGGGCTCTTTTCTCAAAAGCAGAGTGTGTTTCTTGTAAGGTGAGCTAGCATTTGTTTCCCAATCCTAAATGGAGTTGAATCCCATGCAGTTTATGGTCCTACGAACAATAGTTGTTTTCTGGTATGAAGAGTCACTATTGTGCTCCCATTGTCATACACAGGGCAAATAGCACTGGCGTCTGTTCCCAGCATGTACAGTGTATTAGACTGAAGAGAATCTACTGTTCTTGTCAGTTTCCTAAGCAGAGTTGAACTAGATATGGCCCGTGTGTGTAGGAAGCACAGTTCTTTTCTTCTGAGCAAGCTCACTGTTCTGGCCCTATAGGAAACACAGTAGAGTAGAAGAATGCTCTTTTCTCAAAAGCAGAGTGTGTTTCTTCTAAGGCAAGCTAGTGTTTCTTTCCCAGTTAAATGGAGTAGAATTACATGCAGTTTCTGGTCCACAAGCAAGAGTTGTTTTCTGGTAAGAAGAGTCACTATTGTGCTCCCTTTGCCATACACAGTGCAAATAGCACTCGTGTCTGCTCCCAGCAAGTACCGTGTATTGAGCTGAAGAGGAACTACTGTTGTTGTCAGTTTCCTAAGCTGAGTTGAACTAAATATGGACGGTGTGTGTAGGAAGCACAGTTCTTTTGTTCTGAGCAAGCTCACTGTTCTGGCCCTTTAGGAAACACAGTAGAGTAGAAGAGTGCTCTTTTCTCAAAAGCAGAGTGTGTTTCTTCTAAGGCGAGCTAGAGTTTGTTTCCCAGTCCTAAATGAAGTTGAATCCCATGCAGTTTCTTGTCCTATGAGCAAGAGTTTTTTTCTGGTAAAAAGAGTCACTATTGTGCTCCCATTGCAATACACAGTGCAAATAGCAATCGCGTCTGTTCCCAGCAAGTACAGTGTTTTGGACTGAAGAGGACCTACTGTTCTTGTCAGTTTCCTAAGCAGAGTTGAACTAGATATGACCCGTGTTTGTAGGAAGCTCATTTCTTTTGTTCTGAGCAAGCTCACTGTTCAGACTCCATAGGAAACACAGTAGAGTAGAAGAGTGCTCTTTCCTAAAAGCAGAGTGTGTTTCTTGTAAGGGGAGCTAGTGTTTGTTTTCCAGTCAGAAACGGAGTTGAATCCCATGCAGTTTCTGGTCTTACAAGCAAGAGTTGTTTTCTGGTAAGAAGAGTCACTATTGCACTCCCATTGCCATACAGAGTGCAAATAGCACTCACATCTGTTCCCAGCATGTACAGTGTATTGGACTGAAGAGGAGCTACTGTTCTTGTCAGTTTCCTAAGCAGAGTTGAACTAGATATGGCCCGTGTGTGTAGGAAGCACAGTTCTTTTGTTCTGAGAATGCTCACTGTTCTGGCCCTATAGGATACACAGTAGAGTAGAAGAGTGCTCTTTTCTGAAAAGCAGAGTGTGTTTCTTGGAAGGTGAGCTAGCGTTATTTCCCAATCCTAAATGGAATTGAATCACATGCAGTTTTTGGTACTACGATCAAGAGTTGTTTTCTGGTAAGGAAAGTCACTATTGTGCTACCTTTGCCATACACAGTGCAAATAGCACTCGCGTCTGTTCCCAGCAAGTACAGTGTATTGGACTGAAGAGGAGCTACTTTCTTGTCAGTTTCCTAAGCAGAGTTGAACTAGATATGTCCCTTTTGTGTAGGAAGCACAGTTCTTTTGTTCTGAGAAAGCTCACTGTTCTGGCCTTATAGGAAACACAGTAGAGTAGAAGAGTGCTCTTTTCTCAAAAGCAGAGTGTGTTTCTTGTAAGGCAAGTTAGTGTTTGTTTCCCAGTCCTAAATGGAGTTGAATCCCATGCAGTTTATGGTCCTACGAACAATAGTTTTTTTCTGGTATGAAGAGTCACTATTGTGCTCCCATTGTCATACACAGGGCAAATAGCACTGGCGTCTGTTCCCAGCATGTACAGTGTATTAGACTGAAGAGAATCTACTGTTCTTGTCAGTTTCCTAAGCAGAGTTGAACTAGATATTGCCCGTGTGTGTAGGAAGCACAGTTCTTTTGTTCTGAGCAAGCTCACTGTTCTGGACCTATAGGAAACAGAGTAGAGTAGAAGAGTGCTCTTTTCTCAAAAGCAGAGTGTGGTTCTTCTAAGGCAAGCTAGCGTTTCTTTCCCAGTTAAATGGAGTTGAATCACATGCAGTTTCTGGTCCACAAGCAAGAGTTGTTTTCTAGTAAAAAGAGTCACTATGGAGCTCCCATTGTCATACACAGTGCAAGTAGCACTCCCGTCTGCTCCCAGCAAGTACAGTGTATTGAACTGAAGAGGAGCAACTGTTCTTGTCAGTTTCCTAAGCAGAGTTGAACTAGATATGGCCCGTGTGTGTAGGAAGCACAGTTCTTTTGTTCTGAGCAAGCTCACTGTTCAGATCCCTTAGGAAACATAGTAGAGTAGAAGAGTACTCTTTTCTCAAAAGCAGAGTGTGTTTCTTGTAAAGCAAGCTATCGTTTGTTTCCCAGTCCTAAATGGAGTGGAATCACATGCAGTTTCTGGTCCTATGAGCAAGAGTTGTTTTTTGGTAAGAAGAATCACCATTGTGCTCCCTTTGCCATACACAGTGCAAATAGCTCTGGCGTCTGTTCCCAGCAAGTACTGTGTATTGGACAGAGGAGGAGCTACTGTTCTTGTCAGTTTCCTAAGCAGAGTTGGACTAGATATGGCCCGTGTGTGTAGGAAGCACAGTTCTTTTTTTCTGAGCAAGCTCACTGTTCGTACCCCAGAGGAAATCCAGTAGAGTAGAAGAGTGTTCTTTTGTCAAATCAGAGTGTGTTTCTTTTAAGGCTAGCTAGTGTTTGTTTCCCAGTCAGAAACGGAGTTGAATCCCATGCAGTTTCTGGTCCTACGAGCAAGAGTTTTTTTCTGGTAAGAAGAGTCACTATTGCGCTCCCATTGCCATACACAGTGCAAATAGCACTCGCATCTGCTCCCAGCAAGTACAGTGTACTGCACTGAAGAGGAGCTACTGTTCTTGTCAGTTTCCTAAGCAGAATTGAACTAGATGTGGCCCGTTTGTGTAGGAAGTACAGTTCTTTTGTTCTGAGCAAGCTCACTGTTCTGGCACTATAAGAAACACTGTAGAGTAGAAGAGTGCTCTTTTCTCAAAAGCAGAGTGTGTTTCTTGTAAGGGAAGCTAGAGTTTGTTTCCCAGTCCTAAATGGAGTTGAATCACATGCAGTTTCTGGTCCTACGGTCAAGAGTTGTTTTCTGGTAAGGAAAGTCACTATTGCGCTCCCTTAGCCACACACAGTGCAAATAGCACTCGCGTATGTTCCTAGCAAGTACAGTGTATTGGAAAGAAGAGGATATACTGTTCTTGTCAGTTTCCTAAGCAGAGTTGAACTAGATATGACCCGTGTGTGTAGGAAGCACAGTTCTTTTTTTCTGAGCAAGCTCACGGTTCCGAGCCCATAGGAAACACAGTAGAGTAGAAGAGTGCTCTTTTCTCAAAAGCAGAGTGTGTTTCTTGTAAGGCGAGCTAGCGTTTATTTCCCAGTCCTAAATGGAGTTGAATCACATGCAGTTTCTGGTCTTACAAGCAAGAGTTGTTTTTCTTGTAAGAAGAGTCTCTATTATGCTCCCATTGTCATACACAGCGCAAATAGCACTGTTGTCTGTTCCCAGCATGTACAGTGTATTGGACTGAAGAGGATCTTCTGTTCTTGTCAGTTTCCAAAGCAGAGTTGAACTAGATATGACCGTGTGTGTAGGAAGCACAGTTCTTTTGTTCTGAGCAAGCTCACTGATCTGGCCCTATAGGAAACACAGTAGAGTAGAAGAGTGCTGTTTTCTCAAAAGCAGAGTGTGTTTCTTGTAAGGCAAGCTAGCATTTGTTTCCCAGTCCTAAATGCAGTTGAATCCCATGCAGTTTCTGGTCCTACGAGCAAGAGTTGTTTTCTGGTAAGAAGAGTCACTATTGTGCTCCCATTGTCATACACAGGGCAAATAGCACTGGCATCTGTTCCCAGCATGTACAGTGTGTTGGACTGAAGAGGATCTACTGTTCTTGTCAGGTTCCTAAACAGAGTTGAACTAGATATAGCCCGTGTGTGTAGGAAGTACAGTTCTTTTGTTCTGAGCAAGATCACTGTTCTGGCCCTATAGGAAACACAGTAGAGTAGAAGGGTGCTCTTTTCTCAAAAGCAGAGTGTGTTTCTTGTAAGGCAGGCTAGCGTTTGTTTCCCAGTCCTAAATGGTGTTGAATCACATGCAGTTTCTGGTCCTGCAAGCAAGAGATGTTTTCTGTTAAAAAGAGTCACTATTGTGCTCCCATTGCCATTCAAAGTGCAAATAGCACTCGCGTCTGTTCCCATCAAGTACAGTGTAATGGAGAGAATAGGTGATACTGTTCTTGTCAGTTTCCTAACCAGAGTTGAACTAGATATGGCCCGTGTGTGTAGGAAGCACAGTTCTTTTGTTCTGAGCAAGATCACTGTTCTGGCCCTATAGGAAACACAGTAGAGTAGAAGAGTGCTCTTTTCTCAAAAGCAGAGTGTGTTTCTTGTAAGGCTAGCTAGTGTTTGTTTCCCAGTCAGAAACGAAGTTGAATCCCATGCAGTTTCTGGTCCTACGAGCAAGAGTTGTTTTCTGGTAAGAAGAGTCACTATTAAGCTCCCAATGTCATATACAGTGCAAATAGCTCTCACGTCTGCTCCCAGCAAGTACAGTGTATTGGACTGAAGAGGATCTAATATTCCTGTCAGTTTCCTGAGCAGAGTTGAACTACATATGGCCCGTGTGTGTAGGAAGCACAGTTCTTTTGTTCTGAGCAAGCTCACTGTTCAGACCCCATAGGAAGCACAGTAGAGTAGAAGAGTACTCTTTTCTCAAAAGCAGAGTGTATTTCTTGTAAGGCGAGCTAGTGTTTGTTTCCCAGTCCTAAATGGAGTTGAATCACATGCAGTTTTTGGTCCTACGAGCAAGAGTTGTTTTCTGGTAAGGAAAGTCACTATTGTGCTCCCTTAGCCACATACAGTGCAAATAGCACTCTCGTCTGCTCCCATCAAGTACAGTGTATTGGAAAGAACGGGAGCTACTGTTCTTGTCATTTTCCTAAGAAGAGTTGAACTAGATATGACCCGTGTGTATAGTAAGCACAGCTCTTTTTTTCTGAGCAAGCTCACTGTTCGGGCCCCATAGGAAACACAGTAGAGTAGAAGAGTGCTCTTTTCTCAAAATCAGAGTGTGTTTCTTGTAAGGCGAGCTAGCGTTTGTTTCCAAGTCCTAAATGGAGTTGAATCCCATGCAGTTTCTGGTCCTAAGAGCAAGAGTGGTTTTCTGGTAAGAAGAGTCACTATTACACTCCCATTGTCATACACAGGGCAAATAGCACTGGCGTCTGTTCCCAGCATGTACAGTGTATTGGAATGAAGAGGACATACTGTTCTTGTCAGTTTGCTAAGCAGAGTTGAACTAGATATGGCCCGTGTGTGTAGGAAGCACAGTTCTTTTGTTCTGAGTAAGCTCACTGTTCGGACCCCATAAAAAACACAGTAGAATAGGAGAGTGCTCTTTTCTCAAAAGCAGAGTGTGTTTCTTGTAAGGCTAGCTAGTGTTTGTTTCCCAGTCAGAAACAGAGTTGAATCACACGCAGTTTCTGGTCCTACGAGCATGAGTTGTTTTCTGGTAAGAAGAGTCACTATTGCGCTCCCATTGCCATACACAGTGCAAATAGCACTCGCGTCTGCTCCCAGCAAGTACAGTGTATTGGACTGAAGAGGAGCTACTGTTCTTGTCAGTTTCCTAAGCAGAGTTGAACTAGATGTGTCCCGTTTGTGTAGGAAGCACAGTTCTTTTGTTCTGAACAAGCTCACTGTTCTGACCCTATAGGAAACACTGTAGAGTAGAAGAGTGTTCTTTTCTCAAAAGCAGAGTGTGTTTCTTGTAAAGGTAGCAAGCGTTTGTTTCCCAGTCCTAAATGGAGTTGAATCACATGAAGTTTCTGGTCCTACGAGCAAGAGTTGTTTTCTGGTAAGGAAAGTCACTATTGCGCTCCCTTAGCCACACACAGTGCAAATAGCACTCGCGTATGTTCCCAGCAAGTACAGTGTATTGGAAAGAAGAGGATATACTGTTCTTGTCAGTTTCCAAAGAAGAGTTGAACTAGATATGACCCGTGTGTGTAGTAAGCACAGTTCTTTTTTTCAGAGCAAGCTCACGGTTCCGAGCCCATAGGAAACACAGGAGAGTAGAAGAGTGCTCTTTTCTCAAAAGCAGAGTGTGTTTCTAGTAAGGCGAGCTACCGTTTGTTTCCCAGTCCTAAATGGAGTTGAATCACATGCAGTTTCTGGTCCTATGAGTAAGTGTTGTTTTCTGTTAAGAAGAGTCACTATTACGCTCCAATTGTCATACACAGAGCAAATAGCACTGTCGTCTGTTCCCAGCATGTACAATGTATTGGACTGAAGAGGATCTACTGTTCTTGTCAGTTTCCAAAGCAGAGTTGAACTAGTTATGGCCCGTTTGTGTAGGAACCACAGTTCTTTTGTTCTGAGCAAGCTCACTCTTCTGGCCCTATAGGAAACACAGTAGAGTAGAAGAGTGCTCTTTTCTCAAAAGAAGAGTGTGTTTCTTGTAAGGCGAGCTAGCGTTTATTTGCCAGTCCTAAATAGAGTTGAATCCCATGCAGTTTCTGGTCCTACGAGCAAGAGTTGTTTTATGGTAAGAAGAGTCACTATTGTGCTTCCATTGCCATACACAGGACAAATAGCACTGTTGTCTGTTCCCAGGAGTACAGTGTATTGGACTGAAGAGGATCCACTGTTCTTGTCAGGTTCCTAAGCAGAATTGAACTAGGTGTGACAGTGTGTGTAGGAAGCACGTTTTTTTTTGTTCTGAGCAAGCTCACAGTTCGGACCTCATAGGGAACACAGTAGAGTAGAAGAGTGCTCTATTCTCAAAAGCAGAGTGTGTTTCTTGTAAGGGGAGCTAGTGTTTGTTTGCTAGTCCTAAATGGAGTTCAATCAAAGGCAGTTTCCGGTCCTATGAGCAAGAGTTGTTTTCTGTTAAAAAGAGTCACTATTGCGCTCCCATTGCCATTCACAGTGCAAAGAGCACTCGCGTCTGTTCCCATCAAGTACAGTGTAATGGACAGAATAGGTGATACTGTTCTTGTCAGTTTCCTAACCAGAGTTGAACTAGATATGGCCCGTGTGTGTAGGAAGCACATTTCTATTGTTCTGAGCAAGCTCGCTGTTCTGGCCCTATAGGAAACACAGTAGAGTAGAAGAGTGCTCTTTTCTTAAAAGCAGAGTGTGTTTCTTGTAAGGCTAGCTAGTGTTTGTTTCCCAGTCAGAAACGAAGTTGAATCCCATGCAGTTTCTGGTCCTATGAGCAAGAGTTGTTTTATGGTAAGAAGAGTCACTATTGAGCTCCCAATGTCATATACAGTGCAAATAGCTCTCGCGTCTGCTCCCAGCAAGAACAGTGTATTGGACTGAAGAGGAGCTACTATTCCTGTCAGTTTCCTGAGCAGAGTTGAACTACATATGGCCCGTGTGTGTAGGAAGCACAGTTCTTTTGTTCTGAGCAAGCTCACTGTTCAGACCCCATAGGAAACACAGTAGAGTAGAAGAGTACTCTTTTCTCAAAAGCAGAGTGTATTTCTTGTAAGGCGAGCTAGTGTTTGTTTCCCAGTCCTAAATGGAGTTGAATCACATGCAGTTTTTGGTCCTACGAGCAAGAGTTGTTTTCTGGTAAGGAAAGTCACTATTGTGCTCCCTTAGCCACACACAGTGCAAATAGCACTCTCGTCTGCTCCCATCAAGTACAGTGTATTGGAACGAAGGAGAGCTACTGTTCTTGTCAGTTTCCTAAGCAGAGTTGAACTAGATATGACCCGTGTGTATAGTAAGCACAGTTCTTTTTTTCTGAGCAAGCTCACTGTTCGGGCCCCATAGGAAACACAGTAGAGTAGAAGAGTGCTCTTTTCTCAAAATCAGAGTGTGTTTCTTGTAAGGCGAGCTAGCGTTTGTTTCCCAGTCCTAAATGGACTTGAATCCCATGCAGTTTCTGGTCCTACATGCAAGAGTTGTTTTCTGGTGGGAAGAGTCACTATTGAGCTCCCATTGTCATACACAGTGCAAATAGCTCTCGCGTTTGCTCCCAGCATGTACGTTGTATTAGACAGAAGAGGAGGTACTGTTCTTGTCAGTTTCCTATGCAGAGTTGAACTAGATGTGGCCCGTGTGTGTAGGAAGCACAGTTCTTTTGTTCTGAGCAAGCTCACTGTTCTGAACCTATAGGAAACACAGTAGAGTAGAAGAGTGCTCTTTTCTCAAAAGCAGAGTGTGTTTCTTGTAAGGCTAGCTAGTGTTTGTTTCCCAGTGAGAAATGAAGTTGAATCCCATGCAGTTTCTGGTCCTACGAGCAAGAGTTGTTTTCTGGTAAGAAGAGTCACTATTGTGCTCCCATTGCCATACACAGTGCAAATAGCACTCGCATCTGCTCCTTGCAAGTACAGTGTATTGGACTGAAGAGGAGCTACTGTTCTTGTCAGTTTCCTAAGCAGAGTTGAACTAGATATGTCCCTTGTGTAGGAAGCACAGTTCTTTTGTTCTGAGCAAGCTCACTGTTCTGGCCCTTTAGGAAACACAGTAGAGCAGAAGAGTGCTCTTTTCTCAAAAGCAGAGTGTGTTTCTTGTAAGGCGAGCTAACGTATGTTTCCCAGTCCTAAATGGAATTGAATCACATGCGGTTTCTGGTCCTACGAGCAAGAGTTGTTTTCTGGTAAGGAAAGTCACTATGGTGCTCCCTTTGCCATACACAGTGCAAATAGCACTCGCGTCTGCTCCCAGCAAGTACAGTGTATTGGACTGAAGAGGAGCTACTGTTCTTGTCAGGTTCCTAAGCAGAGTTGAACTAGATATGGCCCATGTGTGTAGGAAGCACAGTTCTTTTGTTCTGAGCAAGCTCACTGTTCCGTCCCCATAGGAAACACAGTAGAGTAGAAGAGTGCTCTTTTCTCAAAAGCAGAGTGTGTTTCTTGTAAGGCAAGCTAGCGTTTGTTTCCCAGTCCTAAATGGAGTTGAATCCCATGCAGTTTCTGGTCCTACGAGCAAGAGTTGTTTTTTGGTAAGAAGAGTCACTATTGTGCTCCCATTGTCATACACAGGGCAAATAGCACGGGCGTCTGTTCCCAGCATGTAAAGTGTATTGGACTGAAGAGGATCTACTCTTCTTGTCAATTTCCTAAGCAGAGTTGAACTAGATATGGCCCGTGTGTGTAGGAAGCACAGTTCTTTTGTTCTGAGCAAGCTCACTGTTCTGGCCCTATAAGAAACACAGTAGAGTAGAAGAGTGCTCTTCTCTCAAAAGCAGAGTGTGTTTCTTGTAAGGCTAGCTAGTGTTTGTTTCCCAGTCATAAACAGAGTTGAATCACACGCAGTTTCTGGTCCTACGAGCAAGAGTTGTTTTCTGGTAAGAAGAGACACTATTGAGCTCCCATTGCCATACACAGTGCAAATAGCACTCGCGTCTGCTCCAGCAAGTACAGTGTATTGGACTGAAGAGGAGCTACTGTTCTTGTCAGTTTCCTAAGCAGAGTTGAACTAGATGTGTCCCGTTTGTGTAGGAAACACAGTTCTTTTGTTCTGAGCAAGCTCACTGTTCTGACCCTATAGGAAACACTGTAGAGTAGAAGAGTGCTCTTTTCTCAAAAGCAGAGAGTGTTTCTTGTAAAGGAAGCTAGCGTTTGTTTCCCAGTTTTAAATGGAGTTGAGTCACATGCAGTTACTGGTCCTACGAGCAAGAGGTGTTTTCTGGTAAGGAAAGTCACTATTGCGCTCCCTTAACCACACACAGTGCAAACAGCACTCGCGTATGTTCCCAGCAAGTACAGTGTATTGGAAAGAAGAGGATATACTGTTCTTGTCAGTTTCCTAAGCAGAGTGGAACTAGATATGACCCGTGTTTGTAGGAAGCACAGTTCTTTTTTCTGAGCAAGCTCACGGTTCCGAGCCCATAGGAAACACAGTAGAGTAGAAGAGTGCTCTTTTCTCAAAAGCAGAGTGTGTTTCTTGTAAGGCGAGCTAGCGTTTGTTTCCCAGTCCTAAATGGTGTTGAATCACATGCAGTTTCTGGTCCTACGAGTAAGAGTTTTTTTCTGTTAAGAAGAGTCACTATTATGCTCCCATTGTCATACGCAGCGCAAATAGCACTGTCGTTTGTTCCCAGCATGTACAATGTATCGGACTGAAGAGGATCTACTGTTCTTGTCAGTTTCCAAAGCAGAGTTGAACTAGGTATGGCCCGTTTGTGTAGGAACCACAGTTCTTTTGTTCTGAGCAAGCTCACTCTTCTGGCCCTATAGGAAACACAGTAGAGTAGAAGAATGCTCTTTCCTCAAAAGCAGAGTGTGTTTCTTGTAAGGCGAGCTAGCGATTGTTTCCCAGTCCTAAATGGAGTTGAATCACATGCAGTTTCTGGTCCTACGAGCAAGAGTTGTTTTCTGGTAAGGAAAGTCACTATGGTGCTCCCATTGCCATACACAGGGCAAATAGCATTCGCGTCTGCTCCCAGCAAGTACAGTGTATTGGACTGAAGAGGAGCTACTGTTCTTGTCAGGTTCCTAAGCAGAGTTGAACTAGATATGGCCCATGTGTGTAGGAAGCACAGTTCTTTTGTTCTGAGCAAGCTCACTGTTCCGTCCCCATAGGAAACACAGTAGAGTAGAAGAGTGCTCTTTTCTCAAAAGCAGAGTGTGTTTCTTGTAAGGCAAGCTAGCGTTTGATTCCCAGTCCTAAATGGAGTTGAATACCATGCAGTTTCTGGTCCTACGAGCAAGAGTTGTTTTTTGGTAAGAAGAGTCACTATTGTGCTCCCATTGTCATACACAGGGCAAATAGCACGGGCGTCTGTTCCCAGCATGTAAAGTGTATTGGACTGAAGAGGATCTACTCTTCTTGTCAATTTCCTAAGCAGAGTTGAACTAGACATGGCCCGTGTGTGTAGGAAGCACAGTTCTTTTGTTCTGAGCAAGCTCACTGTTCTGGCCCTATAAGAAACACAGTAGAGTAGAAGAGTGCTCTTTTCTCAAAAGCAGAGTGTGTTTCTTGTAAGGCTAGCTAGTGTTTGTTTCCCAGTCATAAACAGAGTTGAATCACACGCAGTTTCTGGTCCTACGAGCAAGAGTTGTTTTCTGGTAAGAAGAGACACTATTGCGCTCCCATTCCCATACACGGTGCAAATAGCACTCGCGTCTGCTCCCAGCAAGTACAGTGTATTGGACTGAAGAGGAGCTACTGTTCTTGTCAGTTTCCTAAGCAGAGTTGAACTAGATGTGTCCCGTTTGTGTAGGAAACACAGTTCTTTTGTTCTGAGCAAGCTCACTGTTCTGACCCTATAGGAAACACTGTAGAGTAGAAGAGTGCTCTTTTCTCAAAAGCAGAGAGTGTTTCTTGTAAAGGAAGCTAGCGTTTGTTTCCCAGTTTTAAATGGAGTTGAATCACATGCAGTTACTGGTCCTACGAGCAAGAGTTGTTTTCTGGTAAGGAAAGTCACTATTGCGCTCCCTTAACCACACACAGTGCAAACAGCACTCGCGTATGTTCCCAGCAAGTACAGTGTATTGGAAAGAAGAGGATATACTGTTCTTGTCAGTTTCCTAAGCAGAGTGGAACTAGATATGACCCGTGTGTGTAGGAAGCACAGTTCTTTTTTCTGAGCAAGCTCACGGTTCCGAGTCCATAGGAAACACAGTAGAGTAGAAGAGTGCTCTTTTCTCAAAAGCAGAGTGTGTTTCTTGTAAGGCGAGCTAGCATTTGTTTCCAGTCCTAAATGGTGTTGAATCACATGCAGTTTCTGGTCCTACGAGTAAGAGTTTTTATCTGTTAAGAAGAGTCACTATTATGCTCCCATTTTCATACACAGCGCAAATAGCACTGTCGTTTGTTCCCAGCATGTACAATGTATTGGACTGAAGAGGATCTACTGTTCTTGTCAGTTTCCAAAGCAGAGTTGAACTAGGTATGGCCCATGTGTGTAGGAACCACAGTTCTTTTGTTCTGAGCAAGCTCACTCTTCTTGCCCTATAGGAAACACAGTAGAGTAGAAGAATGCTCTTTCCTCAAAAGCAGAGTGTGTTTCTTGTAAGGCGAGCTAGCGTTTGTTTCCCAGTCCTAAATGGAGTTGAATCACATGCAGTTTCTGGTCCTATGAGCAAGAGTTGTTTTCTGGTAAGGAAAGTCACTATGGTGCTCCCATTGCCATACACAGGGCAAATAGCATTCGCGTCTGCTCCCAGCAAGTACAGTGTATTGGACTGAAGAGGAGCTACTGTTCTTGTCAGTTTCCGAAGCAGATTTGAACTAGATATGGCCCATGTGTGTAGGAAGCACAGTTCTTTTGTTCTGAGCAAGCTCACTGTTTGGACCCCATAGGAAACACAGTAGAGTAGAAGAGTGCACTTTTCTCAAAAGCATAGTGTGTTTCTTGTAAGGCAAGCTAGCGTTTTTTCCCAGTCTTAAATGGAGTTGAATCCCATGCAGTTTCTGGTCCTACGAGCAAGAGTTGTTCTCTGGTAAGAAGAGTCACTATTGTGCTCCCATTGTCATACACAGGGCAAATAGCACGGGCGTCTGTTCCCTGCATGTAAAGTGTATTGGACTGAAGAGGATCTACTCTTCTTGTCAGTTTCCTAAGCAGAGTTGAACTAGATATGGCCCGTGTGTGTAGGAAGCACAATTCTTTTGTTCTGAGCAAGCTCACAGTTCTGGCCCTATAAGAAACACAGTAGAGTAGAAGAGTGCTCTTTTCTCAAAAGTAGAGTGTGTTTCTTCTAAGGCGAGCTATGGTTTGTTTCCCAGTCCTAAATGGAGTTGAATCCCATGCACTTTCTGGTCCTACAGGCAAGAGTTGTTTTCTGGTGGGAAGAGTCACTATTGAGCTCCCATTGTCATACACAGTGCAAATAGCTCTCGCGTCTGCTCCCAGCAAGTACATTGTATTAGACAGTAGAGGAGCTACTGTTCTTGTCAGTTTCCTATGCAGAGTTGAACTAGATATGGCCCGTGTGTGTAGGAAGCACAGTTCTTTTGTTCTGAGCAAGCTCACTGTTCTGAACCTATAGGAAACACAGTAGAGTAGAAGAGTGCTCTTTTCTCAAAATCAGAGTGTGTTTCTTGTAAGGCTAGCTTGTTTGTTTCCCAGTGAGAAATGAAGTTGAATCCCATGCAGTTTCTGGTCCTACGAGCAAGAGTTGTTTTCTGGTAAGGAAAGTCACTATTGTGCTCCCTTAGCCACACACAGTGCAAATAGCACTCTCGTCTGCTCCCATCAAGTACAGTGTATTGGAACGAAGGGGAGCTACTGTTCTTCTCAGTTTCCTAAGCAGAGTTGAACTAGATATGACCCGTGTGTATAATAAGCACAGTTCTTTTTTTCTGAGCAAGCTCACTGTTCGGGCCCCATAGGAAACACAGTAGAGTAGAAGAGTGCTCTTTTCTCAAAATCAGAGTGTGTTTCTTGTAAGGCGAGCTAGCGTTTGTTTCCCAGTCCTAAATGGAGTTGAATCCCATGCAGTTTCTGGTCCTACGAGCAAGAGTTGTTTTCTGGTAAGAAGAGTCACTATTACGCTCCCATTGTCATACACAGGGCAAATAGCACTGGCGTCTGTTCCCATCATGTACAGTGTATTGGACTGAAGAGGATCTACTGTTCTTGTCAGTTTCCTAATCTGAGTTGAACTAGATATGGCCCGTGTGTGTAGGAAGCACAGTTCTTTTGTTCTGTGCAAGCTCACTGTTCGGACCCCATAGGAAACACAGTAGAGTAGGCGAGTGCTCTTTTCTCAAAAGCAGAGTGTGTTTCTTGTAAGGCTAGCTAGTGTTTGTTTCCCAGTCAGAAACAGAGTTGAATCACACGCAGTTTCTGGTCCTACGAGCAAGAGTTGTTTTCTGGTAAGAAGAGTCACTATTGCGCTCCAATTGCCATACACAGTGCAAATAGCACTCGCGTCTGCTCCCAGCAAGTACAGTGTAGTGGACTGAGGAGGAGCTACTGTTCTTGTCAGTTTCCTAAGCAGAGTTGAACTAGATATGGCCCGTGTGTAGGAAGCACAGTTCTTTTGTTCTGAGCAAGCTCACTGTTCTGGCACTTTAGAAACACAGTAGAGCAGAAGAGTGCTCTTTTCTCAAAAGCAGAGTGTGTTTCTTGTAAGGCGAGCTAGCGTATGTTTCCCAGTCCTAAATGGAATTGAATCACATGCTGTTTCTGGTCCTACGAGCAAGAGTTGTTTTCTGGTAAAAAGTCACTATGGTGCTCCCTTTGCCATACACAGTGCAAATAGCACTCGCGTCTGCTCCCAGCAAGTACAGTGTATTGGACTGAAGAGGAGCTACTGTTCTTGTCAGGTTCCTAAGCAGATTTGAACTAGATATGGCCCATGTGTGTAGTAAGCACAGTTCTTTTGTTCTGAGCAAGCTCACTGTTCGGTCCCCATAGGAAACACAGTAGAGTAGAAGAGTGCTCTTTTCTCAAAAGCAGAGTGTGTTTCTTGTAAGGCAAGCTAGCGTTTGTTTCCCAGTCCTAAATGGAGTTGAATCCCATGCAGTTTCTGGTCCTACGAGCAAGAGTTGTTTTTTGGTAAGAAGAGTCACTATTGTGCTCCCATTGTCATACACAGGGCAAATAGCACGGGCGTCTGTTCCCAGCATGTAAAGTGTATTGGACTGAAGAGGATCTACTCTTCTTGTCAATTTCCTAAGCAGAGTTGAACTAGATATGGCCCGTGTGTGTAGGAAGCACAGTTCTTTTGTTCTGAGCAAGCTCACTGTTCTGGCCCTATAAGAAACACAGTAGAGTAGAAGAGTGCTCTTTTCTCAAAAGCAGAGTGTGTTTCTTGTAAGGCTAGCTAGTGTTTGTTTCCCAGTCATAAACAGAGTTGAATCACACGCAGTTTCTGGTCCTACGAGCAAGAGTTGTTTTCTGGTAAGAAGAGACACTATTGCGCTCCCATTGCCATACACAGTGCAAATAGCACTCGTGTCTGCTCCCAGCAAGTACAGTGTATTGGACTGAAGAGGAGCTACTGTTCTTGTCAGTTTCCTAAGCAGAGTTGAACTAGATGTGTCCTGTTTGTGTAGGAAACACAGTTCTTTTGTTCTGAGCAAGCTCACTGTTCTGACCCTATAGGAAACACTGTAGAGTAGAAGAGTGCTCTTTTCTCAAAAGCAGAGAGTGTTTCTTGTAAAGGAAGCTAGCGTTTGTTTCCCAGTTTTAAATGGAGTTGAATCACATGCAGTTTCTGGTCCTACGAGCAAGAGTTGTTTTCTGGTAAGGAAAGTGACTATTGCGCTCCCTTATCCACACACAGTGCAAACAGCACTCGCGTATGTTCCCAGCAAGTACAGTGTATTGGAAAGAAGAGGATATACTGTTCTTGTCAGTTTCCTAAGCAGAGTGGAACTAGATATGACCCGTGTGTGTAGGAAGCACAGTTCTTTTTTCTGAGCAAGCTCACGGTTCTGAGCCCATAGGAAACACAGTAGAGTAGAAGAGTGCTCTTTTCTCAAAATCAGAGTGTGTTTCTTGTAAGGCGAGCTAGCGTTTGTTTCCCAGTCCTAAATGGTGTTGAATCACATGCAGTTTCTGTTCCTACGAGTAAGAGTTTTTTTCTGTTAAGAAGAGTCACTATTATGCTCCCATTGTCATACACAGCGCAAATAGCACTGTCGTTTGTTCCCAGCATGAACAATGTATTGGACTGAAGAGGATCTACTGTTCAAGTCAGTTTCCAAAGCAGAGTTGAACTAGATATGGCCCGTTTGTATAGGAACCACAGTTCTTTTGTTCTGAGCAAGCTCACTCTTCTGGCCCTATAGGAAACACAGTAGAGTAGAAGAATGCTCTTTCCTCAAAAGCAGAGTGTGTTTCTTGTAAGGCGAGCTAGCGTTTGTTTCCCAGTCCTAAATGGAGTTGAATCACATGCAGTTACTGGTCCTACGAGCAAGAGTTGTTTTCTGGTAAAAAGAGTCACTATTGCGCTCCCATTTCCATACACAATGCAAATAGCACTCGCATCTGTTCCCAGCAAGTACAGTGTATTGTACAGTAGAGGAGCTACTGTTCTTGTCAGTTTCCTAAGCAGAGTTGAACTAGATATGGCCCGTGTATATAGGAAGCACAGTTCTTTTGTTCTGAGCAAGCTCACTGTTCTGGCACTATAGGAAACACAGTAGAGTAGAAGAGTGCTCTTTTCTCAAAAGCAGAGTGTTTTTCTTGCAAGGCAAGCTAGCGTTTTTTCCCAGTCTTAAATGGAGTTGAATCCCATGCAGTTTCTGGTCCTACGAGCAAGAGTTGTTTTCTGTTAAGAAGAGTCACTATTGTGCTCCCATTGTCATACACAGGGCAAATAGCACGGACGTCTGTTCCCTGCATGTAAAGTGTATTGGACTGAAGAGGATCTACTCTTCTTGTCAGTTTCCTAAGCAGAGTTGAACTAGATATGGCCCGTGTGTGTAGGAAGCACAGTTCTTTTGTTCTGAGCAAGCTCACTGTTCTGGCCCTATAAGAAACACAGTAGAGTAGAAGAGTGCTCTTTTCTCAAAAGCAGTGTGTGTTTCTTGTAAGGGGAGCTAGCATTTGTTTCCCAGTCCTACATGGAATTGAATCCCATGCAGTTTCTGGTCCTACGAGCAAGAGTTGTTTTCTGGTAAGAAGAGTCACTATTATGCTCCCATTGTCATACACAGGGCAAATAGCACTGGCGTCTGTTCCCAGCATGTACAGTGTATTGGACTGAAGAAGATCTACTGTTCTTGTCAGTTTCCTAAGCAGAGTTGAACTAGATATGGCCCGTGTGTGTAGGAAGCACAGTTCTTTTGTTCTGAGCAAGCTCACTGTTCGTACCCCATAGGAAACACAGTAGAGTAGGCGAGTGCTCTTTTCTCAAAAGCAGAGTGTGTTTCTTGTAAGGCTAGCTAGTGTTTGTTTCCCAGTCAGAAACAGAGTTGAATCACATGCAGTTTCTGGTCCTACGAGCAAGAGTTGTTTTCTGGTAAGAAGAGTCACTATTGCGCTCCAATTGCCATACACAGTGCAAATAGCACTCGCGTCTGCTCCCAGCAAGTACAGTGTAGTGGACTGAAGAGGAGCTACTGTTCTTGTCAGTTTCCTAAGCAGAGTTGAACTAGATATGGTCCGTGTGTATAGGAAGCACAGTTCTCTTGTTCTGAGCAAGCTCACTGTTCTGGCCCTATAAGAAACACAGTAGAGTAGAAGAGTGCTCTTTTCTCAAAATCAGAGTGTGTTTCTTCTGAGGCGAGCTAGGGTTTGTTTCCCAGTCCTAAATGAAGTTGAATCCCATGCAGTTTCTGGTCCTACATGCAAGAGTTGTTTTCTGGTGGGAAGAGTCACTATTGAGCTCCCATTGTCATACACAGGGCAAATAGCTCTCGTGTCTGCTCCCAGCATGTACATTGTATTAGACAGAAGAGGAGCTACTGTTCTTGTCAGTTTCCTATGCAGAGATGAACTAGATGTGGCCCGTGTGTGTAGGAAGCACAGTTCTTTTGTTCTGAGCAAGCTCAATGTTCTGAACCTATAGGAAACACAGTAGAGTAGGAGAGTGCTCTTTTCTCAAAAGCAGAGTGTGTTTCTTGTAAGGCTAGCTAGTGTTTGTTTCCCAGTGAGAAATGAAGTTGAATCCCATGCAGTTTCTGGTCCTACGAGCAAGAGTTGTTTTCTGGTAAGAAGAGTCACTATTGCGCTCCCATTGCCATACACAGTGCAAATAGCACTCGCGTCTGCTCCTAGCAAGTACAGTGTATTGGACTGAAGAGGAGCTACAGTTCTTGTCAGTTTCCTAAGCAGAGTTGAACTAGATATGGCCCATGTGTGTAGGAAGCACAGTTCTTTTGTTCTGAGCAAGCTCACTGTTCGGACCCCATAGGAAACACAGTAGAGTAGAAGAGTGCACTTTTCTCAAAAGCATAGTGTGTTTCTTGTAAGGCAAGCTAGCGTTTTTTCCCAGTCTTAAATGGAGTTGAATCCCATGCAGTTTCTGGTCCTACGAGCAAGAGTTGTTTTCTGGTAAGAAGAGTCACTATTGTGCTCCCATTGTCATACACAGGGCAAATAGCACGGGCGTCTGTTCCCTGCATGTAAAGTGTATTGGACTGAAGAGGATCTACTCTTCTTGTCAGTTTCCTAAGCAGAGTTGAACTAGATATGGCCCGTGTGTGTAGGAAGCACAATTCTTTTGTTCTGAGCAAGCTCACAGTTCTGGCCCTATAAGAAACACAGTAGAGTAGAAGAGTGCTCTTTTCTCAAAAGCAGAGTGTGTTTCTTCTAAGGCGAGCTATGGTTTGTTTCCCAGACCTAAATGGAGTTGAATCCCATGCACTTTCTGGTCCTACAGGCAAGAGTTGTTTTCTGGTGGGAAGAGTCACTATTGAGATCCCATTGTCATACACAGTGCAAATAGCTCTCGCGTCTGCTCCCAGCAAGTACATTGTATTAGACAGTAGAGGAGCTACTGTTCTTGTCAGTTTCCTATGCAGAGTTGAACTAGATATGGCCCGTGTGTGTAGGAAGCACAGTTCTTTTGTTCTGAGCAAGCTCACTGTTCTGAACCTATAGGAAACACAGTAGAGTAGAAGAGCGCTCTTTTCTCAAAATCAGAGTGTGTTTCTTGTAAGGCTAGCTTGTTTGTTTCCCAGTGAGAAATGAAGTTGAATCCCATGCAGTTTCTGGTCCTACGAGCAAGAGTTGTTTTCTGGTAAGGAAAGTCACTAATGTGCTCCCTTAGCCACACACAGTGCAAACAGCACTCTCGTCTGCTCCCATCAAGTACAGTGTATTGGAACGAAGGGGAGCTACTGTTCTTCTCAGTTTCCTAAGCAGAGTTGAACTAGATATGACCCTTGTGTATAGTAAGCACAGTTCTTTTTTTTTGAGCAAGCTCACTGTTCGGGCCCCATAGGAAACACAGTAGAGTAGAAGAGTGCTCTTTTCTCAAAATCAGAGTGTGTTTCTTGTAAGGCGAGCTAGCGTTTGTTTCCCAGTCCTAAATGGAGTTGAATCCCATGCAGTTTCTGGTCCTACGAGCAAGAGTTGTTTTCTGGTAAGAAGAGTCACTATTACGCTCCCATTGTCATACACAGGGCAAATAGCACTGGCGTCTGTTCCCAGCATGTACAGTGTATTGGACTGAAGAGGATCTACTGTTCTTGTCAGTTTCCTAATCAGAGTTGAACTAGATATGGCCCGTGTGTGTAGGAAGCACAGTTCTTTTGTTCTGAGCAAGCTCACTGTTCGGACCCCATAGGAAACACAGTAGAGTAGAAGAGTGCTCTTTTCTCAAAAGCAGAGTGTGTTTCTTGTAAGGCTAGCTAGTGTTTGTTTCCCAGTCAGAAACAGAGTTGAATCACACGCAGTTTCTGGTCCTACGAGCAAGAGTTGTTTTCTCGTGAGAAGAGTCACTATTGCGCTCCAATTGCCATACACAGTGCAAATAGCACTCGCGTCTGCTCCCAGCAAGTACAGTGTAGTGGACTGAGGAGGAGCTACTGTTCTTGTCAGTTTCCTAAGCAGAGTTGAACTAGATATGGTCCGTGTGTATAGGAAGCACAGTTCTTTTGTTCTGAGCAAGCTCACTGTTCTGGCCCTATAAGAAACACAGTAGAGTAGAAGAGTACTCTTTTCTCAAAATCAGAGTGTGTTTCTTCTAAGGCGAGCTAGGGTTTGTTTCCCAGTCCTAAATGAAGTTGAATCCCATGCAGTTTCTGGTCCTACATGCAAGAGTTGTTTTCTGGTGGGAAGAGTCACTATTGAGCTCCCATTGTCATACACAGGGCAAATAGCTCTCGTGTCTGCTCCCAGCATTTACATTGTATTAGACAGAAGAGGAGCTACTGTTCTTGTCAGTTTCCTATGCAGAGTTGAACTAGATGTGGCCCGTGTGTGTAGGAAGCACAGTTCTTTTGTTCTGAGCAATCTCACTGTTCTGAACCTATAGGAAACACAGTGGAGTAGAAGAGTGCTCTTTTCTCAAAAGCAGAGTGTGTTTCTTGTAAGGCTAGCTAGTGTTTGTTTCCCAGTGAGAAATGAAGTTGAATCCCATGCAGTTTCTGGTCCTACGAGCAAGAGTTGTTTTCTGGTAAGAAGAGTCACTATTGCGCTCCCATTGCCATACACAGTGCAAATAGCACTAGCGTCTGCTCCTAGCAAGTACAGTGTATTGGACTGAAGAGGAGCTACTGTTCTTGTCAGTTTCCTAAGCAGAGTTGAACTAGATATGGCCCGTGTGTAGGAAGCACAGTTCTTTTTTCTGAGCAAGCTCACTGTTCTGGCACTTTAGAAACACAGTAGAGCAGAAGAGTGCTCTTTTCTCAAAAGCAGAGTGTGTTTCTTGTAAGGCGAGCTAGCATATGTTTCCCAGTCCTAAATGGAATTGAATCACATGCTGTTTCTGGTCCTACGAGCAAGAGTTGTTTTCTGGTAAAAAGTCACTATGGTGCTCCCTTTGCCATACACAGTGCAAATAGCACTCGCGTCTGCTCCCAGCAAGTACAGTGTATTGGACTGAAGAGGATCTACTGTTCTTGTCAGTTTCCGAAGCAGATTTGAACTAGATATGGCCCATGTGTGTAGGAAGCACAGTTCTTTTGTTCTGAGCAAGCTCACTGTTCGGACCCCAGTAGAGTAGAAGAGTGCACTTTTCTCAAAAGCATAGTGTGTTTCTTGTAAGGCAAGCTAGCGTTTTTTCCCAGTCTTAAATGGAGTTGAATCCCATGCAGTTTCTGGTCCTACGAGCAAGAGTTGTTTTCTGGTAAGAAGAGTCACTATTGTGCTCCCATTGTCATACACAGGGCAAATAGCACGGGCGTCTGTTCCCTGCATGTGAAGTGTATTGGACTGAAGAGGATCTACTCTTCTTGTCAGTTTCCTAAGCAGAGTTGAACTAGATATGGCCCGTGTGTGTAGGAAGCACAATTCTTTTGTTCTGAGCAAGCTCACAGTTCTGGCCCTATAAGAAACACAGTAGAGTAGAAGAGTGCTCTTTTCTCAAAAGCAGAGTGTGTTTCTTCTAAGGCGAGCTATGGTTTGTTTCCCAGTCCTAAATGGAGTTGAATCCCATGCACTTTCTGGTCCTACAGGCAAGAGTTGTTTTCTGGTGGGAAGAGTCACTATTGAGATCCCATTGTCATACACAGTGCAAATAGCTCTCGCGTCTGCTCCCAGCAAGTACATTGTATTAGACAGTAGAGGAGCTACTGTTCTTGTCAGTTTCCTATGCAGAGTTGAACTAGATATGGCCCGTGTGTGTAGGAAGCACAGTTCTTTTGTTCTGAGCAAGCTCACTGTTCTGAACCTATAGGAAACACAGTAGAGTAGAAGAGTGCTCTTTTCTCAAAATCAGAGTGTGTTTCTTGTAAGGCTAGCTTGTTTGTTTCCCAGTGAGAAATGAAGTTGAATCCCATGCAGTTTCTGGTCTTACGAGCAAGAGTTGTTTTCTGGTAAGGAAAGTCACTATTGTGCTCCCTTAGCCACACACAGTGCAAATAGCACTCTCGTCTGCTCCCATCAAGTACAGTGTATTGGAACGAAGGGGAGCCACTGTTCTTGTCAGTTTCCTAAGCAGAGTTGAACTAGATATGACCCGTGTTTATAGTAACCACAGTTCTTTTTTTCTGAGCAAGCTCACTGTTCGGGCCCCATAGGAAACACAGTAGAGTAGAAGAGTGCTCTTTTCTCAAAATCAGAGTGTGTTTCTTGTAAGGCGAGCTAGCGTTTGTTTCCCAGTCCTAAGTGGAGTTGAATCCCATGCAGTTTCTGGTCCTACGAGCAAGAGTTGTTTTCTGGTAAGAAGAGTCACTATTATGCTCCCATTGTCATACACAGGGCAAATAGCACTGGTGTCTGTTCCCAGCATGTACAGTGTATTGGACTGAAGAAGATCTACTGTTCTTGTCAGTTTCCTAAGCAGAGTTGAACTAGATATGGCCCGTGTGTGTAGGAAGCACAGTTCTTTTGTTCTGAGCAAGCTCACTGTTCGTACCCCATAGGAAACACAGTAGAGTAGGCGAGTGCTCTTTTCTCAAAAGCAGAGTGTGTTTCTTGTAAGGCTAGCTAGTGTTTGTTTCCCAGTTAGAAACAGAGTTGAATCACACGCAGTTTCTGGTCCTACGAGCAAGAGTTGTTTTCTGGTAAGAAGAGTCACTATTGCGCTCCCATTGCCATACACAGTGCAAATAGCACTCGCGTCTGCTCCCAGCAAGGACAGTGTAGTGGACTGAAGAGGAGCTACTGTTCTTGTCAGTTTCCTAAGCAGAGTTGAACTAGATATGGTCCGTGTGTATAGGAAGCACAGTTCTCTTGTTCTGAGCAAGCTCACTGTTCTGGCCCTATAAGAAACACAGTAGAGTAGAAGAGTGCTCTTTTCTCAAAATCAGAGTGTGTTTCTTCTAAGGCGAGCTAGGGTTTGTTTCCCAGTCCTAATGGAGTTGAATCACATGCAGTTTCTGGTCCTACATGCAAGAGTTGTTTTCTGGTGGGAAGAGTCACTATTGAGCTCCCATTGTCATACACAGTGCAAATAGCTCTCGTGTCTGCTCCCAGCATGTACATTGTATTAGACAGAAGAGGAGCTACTGTTCTTGTCAGTTTCCTATGCAGAGTTGAACTAGATGTGGCCCGTGTGTGTAGGAAGCACAGTTCTTTTGTTCTGAGCAAGCTCAATGTTCTGACCCTATAGGAAACACTGTACAGTAGATGAGTGCTCTTTTCTCAAAAGCAGAGAGTGTTTCTTGTAAAGGAAGCTAGCGTTTGTTTCCCAGTTTTAAATGGAGTTGAATCACATGCAGTTTCTGGTTCTACGAGCAAGAGTTGTTTTCTGGTAAGGAAAGTCACTATTGTGCTCCCTTAGCCACACACAGTGCAAACAGCACTCGCGTATGTTCCCAGCAAGTACAGTGTATTGGAAAGAAGAGGATATACTGTTCTTCTCAGTTTCCTAAGTAGAGTGGAACTAGATATGACCCGTGTGTGTAGGAAGCACAGTTCTTTTTTCTGAGCAAGCTCACGGTTCTGAGCCCATAGGAAACACAGTAGAGTAGAAGTGTGCTCTTTTCTCAAAAGCAGAGTGTGTTTCTTGTAAGGCGAGCTAGCGTTTGTTTCCCAGTCCTAAATGGTGTTGAATCATATGCAGTTTCTGTTCCTACGAGTAAGAGTTTTTTTCTGTTAAGAAGAGTCACTATTATGCTCCCATTGTCATACACAGCGCAAATAGCACTGTCGTTTGTTCCCAGCATGTACAATGTATTGGACTGAAGAGGATCTACTGTTCTTGTCAGTTTCCAAAGCAGAGTTGAACTAGATATGGCCCGTTTGTGTAGGAACCACAGTTCTTTTGTTCTGAGCAAGCTCACTCTTCTGGCCCTATAGGAAACACAGTAGAGTAGAAGAATGCTCTTTCCTCAAAAGCAGAGTGTGTTTCTTGTAAGGCGAGCTAGCGTTTGTTTCCCAGTCCTAAATGGAGTTGAATCACATGCAGTTACTGGTCCTACGAGCAAGAGTTGTTTTCTGGTAAAAAGAGTCACTATTGCGCTCCCATTTCCATACACAATGCAAATAGCACTCGCATCTGTTCCCAGCAAGTACAGTGTATTGTACAGTAGAGGATCTACTGTTCTTGTCAGTTTCCTAAGCAGAGTTGAACTAGATATGGCCCGTGTATATAGGAAGCACAGTTCTTTTGTTCTGAGCAAGCTCACTGTTCTGGCACTATAGGAAACACAGTAGAGTAGAAGAGTGCTCTTTTCTCAAAAGCAGAGTGTGTTTCTTGCAAGGCAAGCTAGCATTTTTTCCCAGTCTTAAATGGAGTTGAATCCCATGCAGTTTCTGGTCCTACGAGCAAGAGTTGTTTTCTGTTAAGAAGAGTCACTATTGTGCTCCCATTGTCATACACAGGGCAAATAGCACGGACGTCTGTTCCCTGCATGTAAAGTGTATTGGACTGAAGAGGATCTACTCTTCTTGTCAGTTTCCTAAGCAGAGTTGAACTAGATATGGCCCGTGTGTGTAGGAAGCACAGTTCTTTTGTTCTGAGCAAGCTCACAGTTCTGGCCCTATAAGAAACACAGTAGAGTAGAAGAGTGCTCTTTTCTCAAAAGCAGTGTGTGTTTCTTGTAAGGGGAGCTAGCGTTTGTTTCTCAGTCCTACATGGAATTGAATCCCATGCAGTTTCTGGTCCTACGAGCAAGAGTTGTTTTCTGGTAAGAAGAGTCACTATTATGCTCCCATTGTCATACACAGGGCAAATAGCACTGGCGTCTGTTCCCAGCATGTACAGTGTATTGGACTGAAGAAGATCTACTGTTCTTGTCAGTTTCCTAAGCAGAGTTGAACTAGATATGGCCCGTGTGTGTAGGAAGCACAGTTCTTTTGTTCTGAGCAAGCTCACTGTTCGTACCCCATAGGAAACACAGTAGAGTAGGCGAGTGCTCTTTTCTCAAAAGCAGAGTGTGTTTCTTGTAAGGCTAGCTAGTGTTTGTTTCCCAGTCAGAAACAGAGTTGAATCACATGCAGTTTCTGGTCCTACGAGCAAGAGTTGTTTTCTGGTAAGAAGAGTCACTATTGTGCTCCAATTGCCATACACAGTGCAAATAGCACTCGCGTCTAATCCCAGCAAGTACAGTGTAGTGGACTGAAGAGGAGCTACTGTTCTTGTCAGTTTCCTAAGCAGAGTTGAACCAGATATGGTCCGTGTGTATAGGAAGCACAGTTCTCTTGTTCTGAGCAAGCTCACTGTTCTGGCCCTATAAGAAACACAGTAGAGTAGAAGAGTGCTCTTTTCTCAAAATCAGAGTGTGTTTCTTCTGAGGCCAGCTAGGGTTTGTTTCCCAGTCCTAAATGAAGTTGAATCCCATGCATTTTCTGGTCCTACATGCAAGAGTTGTTTTCTGGTGGGAAGAGTCACTATTGAGCTCCCATTGTCATACACAGGGCAAATAGCTCTCGTGTCTGCTCCCAGCATGTACATTGTATTAGACAGAAGAGGAGCTACTGTTCTTGTCAGTTTCCTATGCAGAGTTGAACTAGATGTGGCCCGTGTGTGTAGGAAGCACAGTTCCTTTGTTCTGAGCAAGCTCAATGTTCTGAACCTATAGGAAACACAGTAGAGTAGGAGAGTGCTCTTTTCTCAAAAGCAGAGTGTGTTTCTTGTAAGGCTAGCTAGTGTTTGTTTCCCAGTGAGAAATGAAGTTGAATCCCATGCAGTTTCTGGTCCTACGAGCAAGAGTTGTTTTCTGGTAAGAAGAGTCACTATTGCGCTCCCATTGCCATACACAGTGCAAATAGCACTCGCGTCTGCTCCTAGCAAGTACAGTGTATTGGACTGAAGAGGAGCTACAGTTCTTGTCAGTTTCCTAAGCAGAGTTGAACTAGATATGGCCCGTGTGTAGGAAGCACAGTTCTTTTGTTCTGAGCAACCTCACTGTTCTGGCCCTTTAGAAACACAGTAGAGCAGAAGAGTGCTCTTTTCTCAAAAGCAGAGTGTGTTTCTTGTAAGGCGAGCTAGCGTATGTTTCCCAGTCCTAAATGGAATTGAATCACATGCGGTTTCTGGTCCTACGAGCAAGAGTTGTTTTCTGGTAAGGAAAGTCACTATGGTGCTCCCTTTGCCATACACAGTGCAAATAGCACTCGCGTCTGCTCCCAGCAAGTACAGTGTATTGGACTGAAGAGGAGCTACTGTTCTTGTCAGGTTCCTAAGCAGAGTTGAACTAGATATGGCCCATGTGTGTAGGAAGCACAGTTCTTTTGTTCTGAGCAAGCTCACTGTTCGGACCCCATAGGAATCACAGTAGAGTAGAAGAGTGCTCTTTTCTCAAAAGCAGAGTGTGTTTCTTGTAAGGCAAGCTAGCGTTTGTTTCCCAGTCCTAAATGGAGTTGAATCCCATGCAGTTTCTGGTCCTACGAGCAAGAGTTGTTTTTTGGTAAGAAGAGTCACTATTGTGCTCCCATTGTCATACACAGGGCAAATAGCACGGGCGTCTGTTCCCAGCATGTAAAGTGTATTGGACTGAAGAGGATCTACTCTTTTGTCAATTTCCTAAGCAGAGTTGAACTAGATATGGCCCGTGTGTGTAGGAAGCACAGTTCTTTTGTTCTGAGCAAGGTCATGCTTCTGGCACTACAGGAAACACAGAAGAGTAGAATAGTGCTCTTTTCTCAAAAGCGGAGAGTGTTTCTTGTAAAGGAAGCTAGCGTTTGTTTCCCAGTTTTAAATGGAGTTGAATCACATGCAGTTTCTGGTCCTACGAGCAAGAGTTGTTTTCTGGTAAGGAAAGTCACTATTGCGCTCCCTTAGCCACACACAGTGCAAACAGCACTCGCGTATGTTCCCAGCAAGTACAGTGTATTGGAAAGAAGAGGATATACTGTTCTTGTCAGTTTCCTAAGCAGAGTGGAACTAGATATGACCCGTGTGTGTAGGAAGCACAGTTCTTTTTTCTGAGCAAGCTCACGGTTCTGAGCCCATAGGAAACACAGTAGAGTAGAAGAGTGCTCTTTTCTCAAAAGCAGAGTGTGTTTCTTGTAAGGCGAGCTAGCGTTTGTTTCCCAGTCCTAAATGGTGTTGAATCACATGCAGTTTCTGGTCCTATGAGTAAGAGTTTTTTTCTGTTAAGAAGAGTCACTATTATGCTCCCATTGTCATACACAGGGCAAATAGCACGGGCGTCTGTTCCCAGCATGTAAAGTGTATTGGACTGAAGAGGATCTACTCTTCTTGTCAGTTTCCTAAGCAGAGTTGAACTAGATATGGCCCGTGTGTGTAGGAAGCACAGTTCTTTTGTTCTGAGCAAGCTCACAGTTTTGGCCCTATAAGAAACACAGTAGAGTAGAAGAGTGCTCTTTTCTCAAAAGCAGAGTGTGTTTCTTCTAAGGCGGGCTAGGGTTTGTTTCCCAGTCCTAAATGGAGTTGAATCACATGCAGTTTCTGGTCCTACAGGCAAGAGTTGTTTTCTGGTGGGAAGAGTCACTATTGAGCTCCCATTGTCATAAACAGTGCAAATAGCACTCGCGTCTGCTCCCAGCAAGTACAGTGTATTGGACTGAAGAGGAGCTACTATTCTTGTGAGTTTCCGAAGCAGAGTTGAACTAGATATGGCCCATGTGTGTAGGAAGCACAGTTCTTTTGTTCTGAGCAACTCACTGTTCGGACCCCATAGGAATCACAGTAGAGTAGGCGAGTGCTCTTTTCTCAAAAGCAGAGTGTGTTTCTTGTAAGGCTAGCTAGTGTTTGTTTCCCAGTCAGAAACAGAGTTGAATCACACGCAGTTTCTGGTCCTACGAGCAATAGTTGTTTTCTCGTAAGAAGAGTCACTATTGTGCTCCCATTGCCATACACAGTGCTAATAGCACTCGCGTCTGCTCCCGGCAAGTACAGTGTATTGGACTGAAGAGGAGGTACTGTTCTTGTTAGTTTCCTAAGCAGAGTTGAACTAGATATGGCCCGTGTGTGTAGGAAGCACAGTTCTTTTTTTCTGAGCAAGCTCACTGTTCGGACACCATAGGAAACACAGTAGAGTAGAAGAGGGCTCTTTTCTCAGAAGCAGAGTGTGTTTCTTGTAAGGCGAGCTAGCATTCGTTTCCCAGTCATAAATGGAGTTGAATCCCATGCAGTTTCTGGTCCTACGAGCAAGAGTTGTTTTCTGGTAAGGAAAGTCACTATGGTGCTCCCATTGCCATACACAGGGCAAATAGCATTCGCGTCTGCTCCCAGCAAGTACAGTGTATTGGACTGAAGAGGAGCTACTGTTCTTGTCAGTTTCCTATGCAGATTTGAACTAGATATGGCCCATGTGTGTAGGAAGCACAGTTCTTTTGTTCTGAGCAAGCTCACTGTTCGGACCCCATAGGAAACACAGTAGAGTAGAAGAGTGCACTTTTCTCAAAAGCATAGTGTGTTTCTTGCAAGGCAAGCTAGCGTTTTTTCCCAGTCTTAAATGGAGTTGAATCGCATGCAGTTTCTGGTCCTACGAGCAAGAGTTGTTTTCTGGTAAGAAGAGTCACTATTGTGCTCCCATTGTCATACACAGGGCAAATAGCACGGGCGTCTGTTCCCTGCATGTAAAGTGTATTGGACTGAAGAGGTTCTACTCTGCTTGTCAGTTTCCTAAGCAGAGTTGAAGTAGATATGGCCCGTGTGTGTAGGAACCACAGTTCTTTTGTTCTGAGCAAGCTCACAGTTCTGGCCCTATAAGAAACAGAGTAGAGTAGAAGAGTGCTCTTTTCTCAAAAGCAGAGTGTGTTTCTTCTAAGGCGAGCTATGGTTTGTTTCCCAGTCCTAAATGGAGTTGAATCCCATGCACTTTCTGGTCCTACATGCAAGAGTTGTTTTCTGGTGGGAAGAGTCACTATTGAGCTCCCATTGTCATACACAGTGCAAATAGCTCTCGCGTCTGCTCCCAGCAAGTACAATGTATTAGACAGTAGAGGAGCTACTGTTCTTGTCAATTTCCTATGCAGAGTTGAACTAGATATGGCCCGTGTGTGTAGGAAGCACAGTTCTTTTGTTCTGAGCAAGCTCACTGTTCTGAACCTATAGGAAACACAGTAGAGTAGAAGAGTGTTCTTTTCTCAAAATCAGAGTGTGTTTCTTGTAAGGCTAGCTAGTGTTTGTTTCCCAGTGAGAAATGAAGTTGAATCCCATGCAGTTTCTGGTCCTACGAGCAAGAGTTGTTTTCTGGTAAGGAAAGTCACTATTGTGCTCCCTTAGCCACACACAGTGCAAATAGCACTCTCGTCTGCTCCCATCAAGTACAGTGTATTGGAACGAAGGGGAGCCACTGTTCTTGTCAGTTTCCTAAGCAGAGTTGAACTAGATATGACCCGTGTTTATAGTAACCACAGTTCTTTTTTTCTGAGCAAGCTCACTGTTCGGGCCCCATAGGAAACACAGTAGAGTAGAAGAGTGCTCTTTTCTCAAAATCAGAGTGTGTTTCTTGTAAGGCGAGCTAGCGTTTGTTTCCCAGTCGTAAGTGGAGTTGAATCCCATGCAGTTTCTGGTCCTACGAGCAAGAGTTGTTTTCTGGTAAGAAGAGTCACTATTATGCTCCCATTGTCATACACAGGGCAAATAGCACTGGCGTCTGTTCCCAGCATGTACAGTGTATTGGACTGAAGAAGATCTACTGTTCTTGTCAGTTTCCTAAGCAGAGTTGAACTAGATATGGCCCGTGTGTGTAGGAAGCACAGTTCTTTTGTTCTGAGCAAGCTCACTGTTCGTACCCTATAGGAAACACAGTAGAGTAGGCGAGTGCTCTTTTCTCAAAAGCAGAGTGTGTTTCTTGTAAGGCTAGCTAGTGTTTGTTTCCCAGTTAGAAACAGAGTTGAATCACACGCAGTTTCTGGTCCTACGAGCAAGAGTTGTTTTCTGGTAAGAAGAGTCACTATTGCGCTCCCATTGCCATACACAGTGCAAATAGCACTCGCGTCTGCTCCCAGCAAGGACAGTGTAGTGGACTGAAGAGGAGCTACTGTTCTTGTCAGTTTCCTAAGCAGAGTTGAACTAGATATGGTCCGTGTGTATAGGAAGCACAGTTCTCTTGTTCTGAGCAAGCTCACTGTTCTGGCCCTATAAGAAACACAGTAGAGTAGAAGAGTGCTCTTTTCTCAAAATCAGAGTGTGTTTCTTCTAAGGCGAGCTAGGGTTTGTTTCCCAGTCCTAATGGAGTTGAATCACATGCAGTTTCTGGTCCTACATGCAAGAGTTGTTTTCTGGTGGGAAGAGTCACTATTGAGCTCCCATTGTCATACACAGTGCAAATAGCTCTCGTGTCTGCTCCCAGCATGTACATTGTATTAGACAGAAGAGGAGCTACCGTTCTTGTCAGTTTCCTATGCAGAGTTGAACTAGATGTGGCCCGTGTGTGTAGGAAGCACAGTTCTTTTGTTCTGAGCAAGCTCAATGTTCTGAACCTATAGGAAACACAGTAGAGTAGGAGAGTGCTCTTTTCTCAAAAGCAGAGTGTGTTTCTTGTAAGGCTAGCTAGTGTTTGTTTCCCAGTGAGAAATGAAGTTGAATCCCATGCAGTTTCTGGTCCTACGAGCAAGAGTTGTTTTCTGGTAAGAAGAGTCACTATTGCGCTCCCATTGCCATACACAGTGCAAATAGCACTCGCGTCTGCTCCTAGCAAGTACAGTGTATTGGACTGAAGAGGAGCTACTGTTCTTGTCAGTTTCCTAAGCAGAGTTGAACTAGATATGGCCCGTGTGTAGGAAGCACAGTTCTTTTGTTCTGAGCAAGCTCACTGTTCGGACCCCATAGGAATCACAGTAGAGTAGAAGATTGCTCTTTTCTCAAAAGCAGAGTGTGTTTCTTGTAAGGCGAGCTAGTGTTTGTTTCCCAGTCATAAACAGAGTTGAATCACACGCAGTTTCTGGTCCTACGAGCAAGAGTTGTTTTCTGGTAAGAAGAGTCACTATTGCGCTCCCATTGCCATACACAGTGCAAACAGCACTCGCGTCTGCTCCCAGCAAGTACAGTGTATTGGACTGAAGAGGAGCTACTGTTCTTGTCAGTTTCCTAAGCAGAGTTGAAATAGATGTGTCCCGTTTGTGTAGGAGACACAGTTCTTTTGTTCTGAGCAAGCTCACTGTTCTGACCCTATAGGAAACACTGTAGAGTAGAAGAGTGCTCTTTTCTCAAAAGCAGAGAGTGTTTCTTGTAAAGGAAGCTAGCGTTTGTTTCCCAGTTTTAAATGGAGTTGAATCACATGCAGTTTCTGGTCCTACGAGCAAGAGTTGTTTTCTGGTAAGGAAAGTCACTATTGCGCTCCCTTAGCCACACACAGTGCAAACAGCACTCGCGTATGTTCCCAGCAAGTACAGTGTATTGGAAAGAAGAGGATATACTGTTCTTGTCAGTTTCCTAAGCAGAGTGGAACTAGATATGACCCGTGTGTGTAGGAAGCACAGTTCTTTTTTCTGAGCAAGCTCACGGTTCTGAGCCCATAGGAAACACAGTAGAGTAGAAGAGTGCTCTTTTCTCAAAAGCAGAGTGTGTTTCTTGTAAGGCGAGCTAGCGTTTGTTTCCCAGTCCTAAATGGTGTTGAATCACATGCAGTTTCTGGTCCTACGAGTAAGAGTTTTTTTCTGTTAAGAAGAGTCACTATTATGCTCCCATTGTCATACACAGGGCAAATAGCACGGGCGTCTGTTCCCAGCATGTAAAGTGTATTGGACTGAAGAGGATCTACTCTTCTTGTCAGTTTCCTAAGCAGAGTTGAACTAGATATGGCCCGTGTGTGTAGGAAGCACAGTTCTTTTGTTCTGAGCAAGCTCACAGTTCTGGCCCTATAAGAAACACAGTAGAGTAGAAGAGTGCTCTTTTCTCAAAAGCAGAGTGTGTTTCTTCTAAGGCGGGCTAGGGTTTGTTTCCCAGTCCTAAATGGAGTTGAATCACATGCAGTTTCTGGTCCTACAGGCAAGAGTTGTTTTCTGGTGGGAAGAGTCACTATTGAGCTCCCATTGTCATACACAGTGCAAATAGCACTCGCGTCTGCTCCCAGCAAGTACAGTGTATTGGACTGAAGAGGAGCTACTGTTCTTGTGAGTTTCCGAAGCAGAGTTGAACTAGATATGGCCCATGTGTGTAGGAAGCATAGTTCTTTTGTTCTGAGCAACTCACTGTTCGGACCCCATAGGAATCACAGTAGAGTAGGCGAGTGCTCTTTTCTCAAAAGCAGAGTGTGTTTCTTGTAAGGCTAGCTAGTGTTTGTTTCCCAGTCAGAAACAGAGTTGAATCACACGCAGTTTCTGGTCCTACGAGCAAGAGTTGTTTTCTGGTAAGAAGAGTCACTATTGCGCTCCCATTGCCATACACAGTGCTAATAGCACTCGCGTCTGCTCCCGGCAAGTACAGTGTATTGGACTGAAGAGGAGATACTGTTCTTGTTAGTTTCCTAAGCAGAGTTGAACTAGATATGGCCCGTGTGTGTAGGAAGCACAGTTCTTTTTTTCTGAGCAAGCTCACTGTTCGGACACCATAGGAAACACAGTAGAGTAGAAGAGTGCTCTTTTCTCAGAAGCAGAGTGTGTTTCTTGTAAGGCGAGCTAGCATTCGTTTCCCAGTCATAAATGGAGTTGAATCCCATGCAGTTTCTGGTCCTACGAGCAAGAGTTGTTTTCTGGTAAGGAAAGTCACTATGGTGCTCCCTTAGCCACACACAGTGCAAATAGCACTCTCGTCTGCTCCCATCAAGTAAGGTGTATTGGAACGAAGGGGAGCCACTGTTCTTGTCAGTTTCCTAAGCAGAGTTGAACTAGATATGACCCGTGTGTATAGTAACCACAGTTCTTTTTTTCTGAGCAAGCTCACTGTTCGGGGCCCCATAGGAAACACAGTAGAGTAGAAGAGTGCTCTTTTCTCAAAATCAGAGTGTGTTTCTTGTAAGGCGAGCTAGCGTTTGTTTCCCAGTCCTAAGTGGAGTTGAATCCCATGCAGTTTCTGGTCCTACGAGCAAGAGTTGTTTTCTGGTAAGAAGAGTCACTATTATGCTCCCATTGTCATACACAGGGCAAATAGCACTGGCGTCTGTTTCCAGCATGTACAGTGTATTGGACTGAAGAAGATCTACTGTTCTTGTCAGTTTCCTAAGCAGAGTTGAACTAGATATGGTCCGTGTGTATAGGAAGCAGAGTTCTCTTGTTCTGAGCAAGCTCACTGTTCTGGCCCTATAAGAAACACAGTAGAGTAGAAGAGTGCTCTTTTCTCAAAATCAGAGTGTGTTTCTTCTAAGGCGAGCTAGGGTTTGTTTCCCAGTCCTAAATGGAGTTGAATCACATGCAGTTTCTGGTCCTACATGCAAGAGTTGTTTTCTGGTGGGAAGAGTCACTATTGAGTTCCCATTGTCATACACAGTGCAAATAGCTCTCGTGTCTGCTCCCAGCATGTACATTGTATTAGACAGAAGAGGAGCTACTGTTCTTGTCAGTTTCCTATGCAGAGTTGAACTAGATGTGGCCCGTGTGTGTAGGAAGCACAGTTCTTTTGTTCTGAGCAAGCTCAATGTTCTGAACCTATAGGAAACACAGTAGAGTAGGAGAGTGCTCTTGTCTCAAAAGCAGAGTGTGTTTCTTGTAAGGCTAGCTAGTGTTTGTTTCCCAGTGAGAAATGAAGTTGAATCCCATGCAGTTTCTGGTCCTACGAGCAAGAGTTGTTTTCTGGTAAGAAGAGTCACTATTGCGCTCCCATTGCCATACACAGTGCAAATAGCACTCGCGTCTGCTCCTAGCAAGTACAGTGTATTGGACTGAAGAGGAGCTACTGTTCTTGTCAGTTTCCTAAGCAGAGTTGAACTAGATATGGCCCGTGTGTAGGAAGCACAGTTCTTTTGTTCTGAGCAAGCTCACTGTTCTGGCCCTTTAGAAACACAGTAGAGCAGAAGAGTGCTCTTTTCTCAAAAGCAGAGTGTGTTTCTTGTAAGGCGAACTAGCGTATGTTTCCCAGTCCTAAATGGAATTGAATCACATGCGGTTTCTGGTCCTACGAGCAAGAGTTGTTTTCTGGTAAGGAAAGTCACTATGGTGCTCCCTTTGCCATACACAGTGCAAATAGCACTCGCGTCTGCTCCCAGCAAGTACAGTGTATTGGACTGAAGAGGAGCTACTGTTCTTGTCAGGTTCCTAAGCAGAGTTGAACTAGATATGGCCCATGTGTGTAGGAAGCACAGTTCTTTTGTTCTGAGCAAGCTCACTGTTCGGACCCCATAGGAATCACAGTAGAGTAGAAGAGTGCTCTTTTCTCAAAAGCAGAGTGTGTTTCTTGTAAGGCAAGCTAGCGTTTGTTTCCCAGTCCTAAATGGAGTTGAATCCCATGCAGTTTCTGGTCCTACGAGCAAGAGTTGTTTTTTGGTAAGAAGAGTCACTATTGTGCTCCCATTGTCATACACAGGGCAAATAGCACGGGCGTCTGTTCCCAGCATGTAAAGTGTATTGGACTGAAGAGGATCTACTCTTTTGTCAATTTCCTAAGCAGAGTTGAACTAGATATGGCCCGTGTGTGTAGGAAGCACAGTTCTTTTGTTCTGAGCAAGGTCATGCTTCTGGCACTACAGGAAACACAGAAGAGTAGAATAGTGCTCTTTTCTCAAAAGCGGAGAGTGTTTCTTGTAAAGGAAGCTAGCGTTTGTTTCCCAGTTTTAAATGGAGTTGAATCACATGCAGTTTCTGGTCCTACGAGCAAGAGTTGTTTTCTGGTAAGGAAAGTCACTATTGCGCTCCCTTAGCCACACACAGTGCAAACAGCACTCGCGTATGTTCCCAGCAAGTACAGTGTATTGGAAAGAAGAGGATATACTGTTCTTGTCAGTTTCCTAAGCAGAGTGGAACTAGATATGACCCGTGTGTGTAGGAAGCACAGTTCTTTTTTCTGAGCAAGCTCACGGTTCTGAGCCCATAGGAAACACAGTAGAGTAGAAGAGTGCTCTTTTCTCAAAAGCAGAGTGTGTTTCTTGTAAGGCGAGCTAGCGTTTGTTTCCCAGTCCTAAATGGTGTTGAATCACATGCAGTTTCTGGTCCTATGAGTAAGAGTTTTTTTCTGTTAAGAAGAGTCACTATTATGCTCCCATTGTCATACACAGGGCAAATAGCACGGGCGTCTGTTCCCAGCATGTAAAGTGTATTGGACTGAAGAGGATCTACTCTTCTTGTCAGTTTCCTAAGCAGAGTTGAACTAGATATGGCCCGTGTGTGTAGGAAGCACAGTTCTTTTGTTCTGAGCAAGCTCACAGTTTTGGCCCTATAAGAAACACAGTAGAGTAGAAGAGTGCTCTTTTCTCAAAAGCAGAGTGTGTTTCTTCTAAGGCGGGCTAGGGTTTGTTTCCCAGTCCTAAATGGAGTTGAATCACATGCAGTTTCTGGTCCTACAGGCAAGAGTTGTTTTCTGGTGGGAAGAGTCACTATTGAGCTCCCATTGTCATAAACAGTGCAAATAGCACTCGCGTCTGCTCCCAGCAAGTACAGTGTATTGGACTGAAGAGGAGCTACTATTCTTGTGAGTTTCCGAAGCAGAGTTGAACTAGATATGGCCCATGTGTGTAGGAAGCACAGTTCTTTTGTTCTGAGCAACTCACTGTTCGGACCCCATAGGAATCACAGTAGAGTAGGCGAGTGCTCTTTTCTCAAAAGCAGAGTGTGTTTCTTGTAAGGCTAGCTAGTGTTTGTTTCCCAGTCAGAAACAGAGTTGAATCACACGCAGTTTCTGGTCCTACGAGCAATAGTTGTTTTCTCGTAAGAAGAGTCACTATTGTGCTCCCATTGCCATACACAGTGCTAATAGCACTCGCGTCTGCTCCCGGCAAGTACAGTGTATTGGACTGAAGAGGAGGTACTGTTCTTGTTAGTTTCCTAAGCAGAGTTGAACTAGATATGGCCCGTGTGTGTAGGAAGCACAGTTCTTTTTTTCTGAGCAAGCTCACTGTTCGGACACCATAGGAAACACAGTAGAGTAGAAGAGGGCTCTTTTCTCAGAAGCAGAGTGTGTTTCTTGTAAGGCGAGCTAGCATTCGTTTCCCAGTCATAAATGGAGTTGAATCCCATGCAGTTTCTGGTCCTACGAGCAAGAGTTGTTTTCTGGTAAGGAAAGTCACTATGGTGCTCCCATTGCCATACACAGGGCAAATAGCATTCGCGTCTGCTCCCAGCAAGTACAGTGTATTGGACTGAAGAGGAGCTACTGTTCTTGTCAGTTTCCTATGCAGATTTGAACTAGATATGGCCCATGTGTGTAGGAAGCACAGTTCTTTTGTTCTGAGCAAGCTCACTGTTCGGACCCCATAGGAAACACAGTAGAGTAGAAGAGTGCACTTTTCTCAAAAGCATAGTGTGTTTCTTGCAAGGCAAGCTAGCGTTTTTTCCCAGTCTTAAATGGAGTTGAATCGCATGCAGTTTCTGGTCCTACGAGCAAGAGTTGTTTTCTGGTAAGAAGAGTCACTATTGTGCTCCCATTGTCATACACAGGGCAAATAGCACGGGCGTCTGTTCCCTGCATGTAAAGTGTATTGGACTGAAGAGGTTCTACTCTGCTTGTCAGTTTCCTAAGCAGAGTTGAAGTAGATATGGCCCGTGTGTGTAGGAACCACAGTTCTTTTGTTCTGAGCAAGCTCACAGTTCTGGCCCTATAAGAAACAGAGTAGAGTAGAAGAGTGCTCTTTTCTCAAAAGCAGAGTGTGTTTCTTCTAAGGCGAGCTATGGTTTGTTTCCCAGTCCTAAATGGAGTTGAATCCCATGCACTTTCTGGTCCTACATGCAAGAGTTGTTTTCTGGTGGGAAGAGTCACTATTGAGCTCCCATTGTCATACACAGTGCAAATAGCTCTCGCGTCTGCTCCAGCAAGTACAATGTATTAGACAGTAGAGGAGCTACTGTTCTTGTCAATTTCCTATGCAGAGTTGAACTAGATATGGCCCGTGTGTGTAGGAAGCACAGTTCTTTTGTTCTGAGCAAGCTCACTGTTCTGAACCTATAGGAAACACAGTAGAGTAGAAGAGTGTTCTTTTCTCAAATCAGAGTGTGTTTCTTGTAAGGCTAGCTAGTGTTTGTTTCCCAGTGAGAAATGAAGTTGAATCCCATGCAGTTTCTGGTCCTACGAGCAAGAGTTGTTTTCTGGTAAGGAAAGTCACTATTGTGCTCCCTTAGCCACACACAGTGCAAATAGCACTCTCGTCTGCTCCCATCAAGTACAGTGTATTGGAACGAAGGGGAGCCACTGTTCTTGTCAGTTTCCTAAGCAGAGTTGAACTAGATATGACCCGTGTTTATAGTAACCACAGTTCTTTTTTTCTGAGCAAGCTCACTGTTCGGGCCCCATAGGAAACACAGTAGAGTAGAAGAGTGCTCTTTTCTCAAAATCAGAGTGTGTTTCTTGTAAGGCGAGCTAGCGTTTGTTCCCAGTCGTAAGTGGAGTTGAATCCCATGCAGTTTCTGGTCCTACGAGCAAGAGTTGTTTTCTGGTAAGAAGAGTCACTATTATGCTCCCATTGTCATACACAGGGCAAATAGCACTGGCGTCTGTTCCCAGCATGTACAGTGTATTGGACTGAAGAAGATCTACTGTTCTTGTCAGTTTCCTAAGCAGAGTTGAACTAGATATGGCCCGTGTGTGTAGGAAGCACAGTTCTTTTGTTCTGAGCAAGCTCACTGTTCGTACCCTATAGGAAACACAGTAGAGTAGGCGAGTGCTCTTTTCTCAAAAGCAGAGTGTGTTTCTTGTAAGGCTAGCTAGTGTTTGTTTCCAGTTAGAAACAGAGTTGAATCACACGCAGTTTCTGGTCCTACGAGCAAGAGTTGTTTTCTGGTAAGAAGAGTCACTATTGCGCTCCCCATTGCCATACACAGTGCAAATAGCACTCGCGTCTGCTCCCAGCAAGGACAGTGTAGTGGACTGAAGAGGAGCTACTGTTCTTGTCAGTTTCCTAAGCAGAGTTGAACTAGATATGGTCCGTGTGTATAGGAAGCACAGTTCTCTTGTTCTGAGCAAGCTCACTGTTCTGGCCCTATAAGAAACACAGTAGAGTAGAAGAGTGCTCTTTTCTCAAAATCAGAGTGTGTTTCTTCTAAGGCGAGCTAGGGTTTGTTTCCCAGTCCTAATGGAGTTGAATCACATGCAGTTTCTGGTCCTACATGCAAGAGTTGTTTTCTGGTGGGAAGAGTCACTATTGAGCTCCCATTGTCATACACAGTGCAAATAGCTCTCGTGTCTGCTCCCAGCATGTACATTGTATTAGACAGAAGAGGAGCTACTGTTCTTGTCAGTTTCCTATGCAGAGTTGAACTAGATGTGGCCCGTGTGTGTAGGAAGCACAGTTCTTTTGTTCTGAGCAAGCTCAATGTTCTGAACCTATAGGAAACACAGTAGAGTAGGAGAGTGCTCTTTTCTCAAAAGCAGAGTGTGTTTCTTGTAAGGCTAGCTAGTGTTTGTTTCCCAGTGAGAAATGAAGTTGAATCCCATGCAGTTTCTGGTCCTACAGGCAAGAGTTGTTTTCTGGTGGGAAGAGTCACTATTGAGCTCCCATTGTCATACACAGTGCAAATAGCACTCGCGTCTGCTCCCAGCAAGTACAGTGTATTGGACTGAAGAGGAGCTACTGTTCTTGTGAGTTTCCGAAGCAGAGTTGAACTAGATATGGCCCATGTGTGTAGGAAGCATAGTTCTTTTGTTCTGAGCAACTCACTGTTCGGACCCCATAGGAATCACAGTAGAGTAGGCGAGTGCTCTTTTCTCAAAAGCAGAGTGTGTTTCTTGTAAGGCTAGCTAGTGTTTGTTTCCCAGTCAGAAACAGAGTTGAATCACACGCAGTTTCTGGTCCTACGAGCAAGAGTTGTTTTCTGGTAAGAAGAGTCACTATTGCGCTCCCATTGCCATACACAGTGCTAATAGCACTCGCGTCTGTTCCCGGCAAGTACAGTGTATTGGACTGAAGAGGAGATACTGTTCTTGTTAGTTTCCTAAGCAGAGTTGAACTAGATATGGCCCGTGTGTGTAGGAAGCACAGTTCTTTTTTTCTGAGCAAGCTCACTGTTCGGACACCATAGGAAACACAGTAGAGTAGAAGAGTGCTCTTTTCTCAGAAGCAGAGTGTGTTTCTTGTAAGGCGAGCTAGCATTCGTTTCCCAGTCATAAATGGAGTTGAATCCCATGCAGTTTCTGGTCCTACGAGCAAGAGTTGTTTTCTGGTAAGGAAAGTCACTATGGTGCTCCCATTGCCATACACAGGGCAAATAGCATTCGCGTCTGCTCCCAGCAAGTACAGTGTATTGGACTGAAGAGGAGCTACTGTTCTTGTCAGTTTCCTATGCAGAGTTGAACTAGATATGGCCCGTGTGTGTAGGAAGCACAGTTCTTTTGTTCTGAGCAAGCTCACTGTTCTGAACCTATAGGAAACACAGTAGAGTAGAAGAGTGTTCTTTTCTCAAAATCAGAGTGTGTTTCTTGTAAGGCTAGCTAGTGTTTGTTTCCCAGTGAGAAATGAAGTTGAATCCCATGCAGTTTCTGGTCCTACGAGCAAGAGTTGTTTTCTGGTAAGGAAAGTCACTATTGTGCTCCCTTAGCCACACACAGTGCAAATAGCACTCTCGTCTGCTCCCATCAAGTACAGTGTATTGGAACGAAGGGGAGCCACTGTTCTTGTCAGTTTCCTAAGCAGAGTTGAACTAGATATGACCCGTGTGTATAGGAACCACAGTTCTTTTTTTCTGAGCAAGCTCACTGTTCGGGCCCCATAGGAAACACAGTAGAGTAGAAGAGTGCTCTTTTCTCAAAATCAGAGTGTGTTTCTTGTAAGGCGAGCTAGCGTTTGTTTCCCAGTCCTAAGTGGAGTTGAATCCCATGCAGTTTCTGGTCCTACGAGCAAGAGTTGTTTTCTGGTAAGAAGAGTCACTGTTATGCTCCCATTGTCATACACAGGGCAAATAGCACTGGCGTCTGTTCCCAGCATGTACAGTGTATTGGACTGAAGAAGATCTACTGTTCTTGTCAGTTTCCTAAGCAGAATTGAACTAGATATGGCCCGTGTGTGTAGGAAGCACAGTTCTTTTGTTCTGAGCAAGCTCACTGTTCGTACCCCATAGGAAACACAGTAGAGTAGGCGGGTGCTCTTTTCTCAAAAGCAGAGTGTGTTTCTTGTAAGGCTAGCTAGTGTTTGTTTCCCAGTCAGAAACAGAGTTGAATCACACGCAGTTTCTGGTCCTACGAGCAAGAGTTGTTTTCTGGTAAGAAGAGTCACTATTGCGCTCCAATTGCCATACACAGTGCAAATAGCACTCGCGTCTGCTCCCAGCAAGTACAGTGTAGTGGACTGAAGAGGAGCTACTGTTCTTGTCAGTTTCCTAAGCAGAGTTGAACTAGATATGGTCCGTGTGTATAGGAAGCACAGTTCTCTTGTTCTGAGCAAGCTCACTGTTCTGGCCCTATAAGAAACACAGTAGAGTGGAAGAGTGCTCTTTTCTCAAAATCAGAGTGTGTTTCTTCTAAGGCGAGCTAGGGTTTGTTTCCCAGTCCTAAATGGAGTTGAATCACATGCAGTTTCTGGTCCTACATGCAAGAGTTGTTTTCTGGTGGGAAGAGTCACTATTGAGCTCCCATTGTCATACACAGTGCAAATAGCTCTCGTGTCTGCTCCCAGCATGTACATTGTATTAGACAGAAGAGGAGCTACTGTTCTTGTCAGTTTCCTATGCAGAGTTGAACTAGATGTGGCCCGTGTGTGTAGGAAGCACAGTTCTTTTGTTCTGAGCAAGCTCAATGTTCTGAACCTATAGGAAACACAGTAGAGTAGGAGAGTGCTCTTTTCTCAAAAGCAGAGTGTGTTTCTTGTAAGGCTAGCTAGTGTTTGTTTCCCAGTGAGAAATGAAGTTGAATCCCATGCAGTTTCTGGTCCTACGAGCAAGAGTTGTTTTCTGGTAAGAAGAGTCACTATTGCGCTCCCATTGCCATACACAGTGCAAATAGCACTCGCGTCTGCTCCTAGCAAGTACAGTGAATTGGACTGAAGAGGAGCTACTGTTCTTGTCAGTTTCCTAAGCAGAGTTGAACTAGATATGGCCCGTGTGTAGGAAGCACAGTTCTTTTGTTCTGAGCAAGCTCACTGTTCTGGCCCTTTAGAAACACAGTAGAGCAGAAGAGTGCTCTTTTCTCAAAAGCAGAGTGTGTTTCTTGTAAGGCGAGCTAGCGTGTGTTTCCCAGTCCTAAATGGAATTGAATCACATGCGGTTTCTGGTCCTACGAGCAAGAGTTGTTTTCTGGTAAGGAAAGTCACTATGGTGCTCCCTTTGCCATACACAGTGCAAATAGCACTCGCGTCTGCTCCCAGCAAGTACAGTGTATTGGACTGAAGAGGAGCTACTGTTCTTGTCAGGTTCCTAAGCAGAGTTGAACTAGATATGGCCCATGTGTGTAGGAAGCACAGTTCTTTTGTTCTGAGCCAGCTCACTGTTCGAACCCCATAGGAATCACAGTAGAGTAGAAGAGTGCTCTTTTCTCAAAAGCAGAGTGTGTTTCTTGTAAGGCAAGCTAGCGTTTGTTTCCCAGTCCTAAATGGAGTTGAATCCCATGCAGTTTCTGGTCCTACGAGCAAGAGTTGTTTTTTGGTAAGAAGAGTCACTATTGTGCTCCCATTGTCATACACAGGGCAAATAGCACGGGCGTCTGTTCCCAGCATGTAAAGTGTATTGGACTGAAGAGGATCTACTCTTTTGTCAATTTCCTAAGCAGAGTTGAACTAGATATGGCCCGTGTGTGTAGGAAGCACAGTTCTTTTGTTCTGAGCAAGCTCACTGTTCTGGCCCTATAAGAAACACAGTAGAGTAGAAGAGTGCTCTTTTCTCAAAAGCAGAGTGTGTTTCTTGTAAGGCTAGCTAGTGTTTGTTTCCCAGTCATAAACAGAGTTGAATCACACGCAGTTTCTGGTCCTACGAGCAAGAGTTGTTTTCTGGTAAGAAGAGTCACTATTGAGCTCCCATTGCCATACACAGTGCAAACAGCACTCGCGTCTGCTCCCAGCAAGTACAGTGTATTGGACTGAAGAGGAGCTACTGTTCTTGTCAGTTTCCTAAGCAGAGTTGAACTAGATGTGTCCCGTTTGTGTAGGAGACACAGTTCTTTTGTTCTGAGCAAGCTCACTGTTCTGAACCTATAGGAAACACTGTAGAGTAGAAGAGTGCTCTTTTCTCAAAAGCAGAGAGTGTTTCTTGTAAAGGAAGCTAGCGTTTGTATCCCAGTTTTAAATGGAGTTGAATCACATGCAGTTTCTGGTCCTACGAGCAAGAGTTGTTTTCTGGTAAGGAAAGTAACTATTGCGCTCCCTTAGCCACACACAGTGCAAACAGCACTCGCGTATGTTCCCAGCAAGTACAGTGTATTGGAAAGAAGAGGATATACCGTTCTTGTCAGTTTCCTAAGCAGAGTGGAACTAGATATGACCCGTGTGTGTAGGAAGCACAGTTCTTTTTTCTGAGCAAGCTCACGGTTCTGAGCCCATAGGAAACACAGTAGAGTAGAAGAGTGCTCTTTTCTCAAAAGCAGAGTGTGTTTCTTGTAAGGCGAGCTAGCGTTTGTTTCCCAGTCCTAAATGGTGTTGAATCACATGCAGTTTCTGGTCCTACGAGTAAGAGTTTTTTTCTGTTAAGAAGAGTCACTATTATGCTCCCATTGTCATACACAGGGCAAATAGCACGGGCGTCTGTTCCCAGCATGTAAAGTGTATTGGACTGAAGAGGATCTACTCTTCTTGTCAGTTTCCTAAGCAGAGTTGAACTAGATATGGCCCGTGTCTGTAGGAAGCACAGTTCTATTGTTCTGAGCAAGCTCACAGTTCTGGCCCTATAAGAAACACAGTAGAGTAGAAGAGTGCTCTTTTCTCAAAAGCAGAGTGTGTTTCTTCTAAGGCGGGCTAGGGTTTGTTTCCCAGTCCTAAATGGAGTTGAATCACATGCAGTTTCTGGTCCTACAGGCAAGAGTTGTTTTCTGGTGGGAAGAGTCACTATTGAGCTCCCATTGTCATACACAGTGCAAATAGCACTCGCGTCTGCTCCCAGCAAGTACAGTGTATTGGACTGAAGAGGAGCTACTGTTCTTGTGAGTTTCCGAAGCAGAGTTGAACTAGATATGGCCCATGTGTGTAGGAAGCATAGTTCTTTTGTTCTGAGCAACTCACTGTTCGGACCCCATAGGAATCACAGTAGAGTAGGCGAGTGCTCTTTTCTCAAAATCAGAGTGTGTTTCTTGTAAGGCTAGCTAGTGTTTGTTTCCCAGTCAGAAACAGAGTTGAATCACACGCAGTTTCTGGTCCTACGAGCAAGAGTTGTTTTCTGGTAAGAAGAGTCACTATTGCGCTCCCATTGCCATACACAGTGCTAATAGCACTCGCGTCTGCTCCCGGCAAGTACAGTGTATTGGACTGAAGAGGAGATACTGTTCTTGTTAGTTTCCTAAGCAGAGTTGAACTAGATATGGCCCGTGTGTGTAGGAAGCACAGTTCTTTTTTTCTGAGCAAGCTCACTGTTCGGACACCATAGGAAACACAGTAGAGTAGAAGAGTGCTCTTTTCTCAGAAGCAGAGTGTGTTTCTTGTAAGGCGAGCTAGCATTCGTTTCCCAGTCATAAATGGAGTTGAATCCCATGCAGTTTCTGGTCCTACGAGCAAGAGTTGTTTTCTGGTAAGGAAAGTCACTATGGTGCTCCCATTGCCATACACAGGGCAAATAGCATTCGCGTCTGCTCCCAGCAAGTACAGTGTATTGGACTGAAGAGGAGCTACTGTTCTTGTCAGTTTCCTATGCAGATTTGAACTAGATATGGCCCATGTGTGTAGGAAGCACAGTTCTTTTGTTCTGAGCAAGCTCACTGTTCGGACCCCATAGGAAACACAGTAGAGTAGAAGAGTGCACTTTTCTCAAAAGCATAGTGTGTTTCTTGCAAGGCAAGCTAGCGTTTTTTCCCAGTCTTAAATGGAGTTGAATCCCATGCAGTTTCTGGTCCTACGAGCAAGAGTTGTTTTCTGGTAAGAAGAGTCACTATTGTGCTCCCATTGTCATACACAGGGCAAATAGCACGGGCGTCTGTTCCCTGCATGTAAAGTGTATTGGACTGAAGAGGTTCTACTCTTCTTGTCAGTTTCCTAAGCAGAGTTGAAGTAGATATGGCCCGTGTGTGTAGGAAGCACAGTTCTTTTGTTCTGAGCAAGCTCACAGTTCTGGCCTTATAAGAAACACAGTAGAGAAGAAGAGTGCTCTTTTCTCAAAAGCAGAGTGTGTTTCTTCTAAGGCGAGCTATGGTTTGTTTCCCAGTCCTAAATGGAGTTGAATCCAATGCACTTTCTGGTCCTACAGGCAAGAGTTGTTTTCTGGTGAGAAGAGTCACTATTGAGCTCCCATTGTCATACACAGTGCAAATAGCTCTCGCGTCTGCTCCCAGCAAGTACATTGTATTAGACAGTAGAGGAGCTACTGTTCTTGTCAGTTTCCTATGCAGAGTTGAACTAGATATGGCCCGTGTGTGTAGGAAGAACAGTTCTTTTGTTCTGAGCAAGCTCACTGTTCTGAACCTATAGGAAACACAGTAGAGTAGAAGAGTGTTCTTTTCTCAAAATCAGAGTGTGTTTCTTGTAAGGCTAGCTAGTGTTTGTTTCCCAGTGAGAAATGAAGTTGAATCCCATGCAGTTTCTGGTCCTACGAGCAAGAGTTGTTTTCTGGTAAGGAAAGTCACTATTGTGCTCCCTTAGCCACACACAGTGCAAATAGCACTCTCGTCTGCTCCCATCAAGTACAGTGTATTGGAATGAAGGGGAGCCACTGTTCTTGTCAGTTTCCTAAGCAGAGTTGAACTAGATATGACCCGTGTGTATAGTAACCACAGTTCTTTTTTTCTGAGCAAGCTCACTGTTCGGGCCCCATAGGAAACACAGTAGAGTAGAAGAGTGCTCTTTTCTCAAAATCAGAGTGTGTTTCTTGTAAGGCGAGCTAGCGTTTGTTTCCCAGTCCGAAGTGGAGTTGAATCCCATGCAGTTTCTGGTCCTACGAGCAAGAGTTGTTTTCTGGTAAGAAGAGTCACTATTATGCTCCCATTGTCATACACAGGGCAAATAGCACAGGAGTCTGTTCCCAGCATGTAAAGTGTATTGGACTGAAGAGGATCTACTCTTTTGTGAATTTCCTAAGCAGAGTTGAACTAGATATGGCCCGTGTGTGTAGGAAGCACAGTTCTTTTGTTCTGAGCAAGCTCACTGTTCTGGCCCTATAAGAAACACAGTAGAGTAGAAGAGTGCTCTTTTCTCAAAAGCAGAGTGTGTTTCTTGTAAGGCTAGCTAGTGTTTGTTTCCCAGTCATAAACAGAGTTGAATCACACGCAGTTTCTGGTCCTACGAGCAAGAGTTGTTTTCTGGTAAGAAGAGTCACTATTGCGCTCCCATTGCCATACACAGTGCAAACAGCACTCGCGTCTGCTCCCAGCAAGTACAGTGTATTGGACTGAAGAGGAGCTACTGTTCTTGTCAGTTTCCTAAGCAGAGTTGAACTAGATGTGTCCCGTTTGTGTAGGAGACACAGTTCTTTTGTTCTGAGCAAGCTCACTGTTCTGACCCTATAGAAAACACTGTAGAGTAGAAGAGTGCTCTTTTCTCAAAAGCGGAGAGTGTTTCTTGTAAAGGAAGCTAGCGTTTGTTTCCCAGTTTTAAATGGAGTTGAATCACATGCAGTTTCTGGTCCTACGAGCAAGAGTTGTTTTCTGGTAAGGAAAGTCACTATTGCGCTCCCTTAGCCACACACAGTGCAAACAGCACTTGCGTATGTTCCCAGCAAGTACAGTGTATTGGAAAGAAGAGGATATACTGTTCTTGTCAGTTTCCTAAGCAGAGTGGAACTAGATATGACCCGTGTGTGTAGGAAGCACAGTTCTTTTTTCTGAGCAAGCTCTCGGTTCTGAGCCCATAGGAAACACAGTAGAGTAGAAGAGTGCTCTTTTCTCAAAAGCAGAGTGTGTTTCTTGTAAGGCGAGCTAGCGTTTGTTTCCCAGTCCTAAATGGTTTTGAATCACATGCAGTTTCTGGTCCTACGAGTAAGAGTTTTTTTCTGTTAAGAAGAGTCACTATTATGCTCCCATTGTCATACACAGGGCAAATAGCACGGGCGTCTGTTCCCAGCATGTAAAGTGTATTGGACTGAAGAGGATCTACTCTTCTTGTCAGTTTCCTAAGCAGAGTTGAACTAGATATGGCCTGTGTGTGTAGGAAGCACAGTTCTTTTGTTCTGAGCAAGCTCACAGTTCTGGCCCTATAAGAAACACAGTAGAGTAGAAGAGTGCTCTTTTCTCAAAAGCAGAGTGTGTTTCTTCTAAGGCGGGCTAGGGTTTGTTTCCCAGTCCTAAATGGAGTTGAATCACATGCAGTTTCTGGTCCTACAGGCAAGAGTTGTTTTCTGGTGGGAAGAGTCACTATTGAGTTCCCATTGTCATACACAGTGCAAATAGCTCTCGCGTCTGCTCCCAGCAAGTACATTGTATTAGACAGAAGAGGAGCTACTGTTCTTGTCAGTTTCCTAAGCAGAGTTGAACTAGATATGGCCCGTGTGTGTAGGAAGCACAGTTCTTTTGTTCTGAGCAAGCTCACTGTTCGTACACCATAGGAAACACAGTAGAGTAGGCGAGTGCTCTTTTCTCAAAATCAGAGTGTGTTTCTTGTAAGGCTAGCTAGTGTTTGTTTCCCAGTCAGAAACAGAGTTGAATCACACGCAGTTTCTGGTCCTACGAGCAAGAGTTGTTTTCTGGTAAGAAGAGTCACTATTGCGCTCCAATTGCCATACACAGTGCAAATAGCACTCGCGTCTGCTCCCAGCAAGTACAGTGTAGTGGACTGAAGAGGAGCTACTGTTCTTGTCAGTTTCCTAAGCAGAGTTGAACTAGATATGGTCCGTGTGTATAGGAAGCACAGTTCTCTTGTTCTGAGCAAGCTCACTGTTCTGGCCCTATAAGAAACACAGTAGAGTAGAAGAGTGCTCTTTTCTCAAAATCAGAGTGTGTTTCTTCTAAGGCGAGCTAGGGTTTGTTTCCCAGTCCTAAATGGAGTTGAATCACATGCAGTTTCTGGTCCTACATGCAAGAGTTGTTTTCTGGTGGGAAGAGTCACTATTGAGCTCCCATTGTCATACACAGTGCAAATAGCTCTCGTGTCTGCTCCCAGCATGTACATTGTATTAGACAGAAGAGGAGCTACTGTTCTTGTCAGTTTCCTATGCAGAGTTGAACTAGATGTGGCCCGTGTGTGTAGGAAGCACAGTTCTTTTGTTCTGAGCAAGCTCAATGTTCTGAACCTATAGGAAACACAGTAGAGTAGGAGAGTGCTCTTTTCTCAAAAGCAGAGTGTGTTTCTTGTAAGGCTAGCTAGTGTTTGTTTCCCAGTGAGAAATGAAGTTGAATCCCATGCAGTTTCTGGTCCTACGAGCAAGAGTTGTTTTCTGGTAAGAAGAGTCACTATTGCGCTCCCATTGCCATACACAGTGCAAATAGCACTCGCGTCTGCTCCTAGCAAGTACAGTGTATTGGACTGAAGAGGAGCTACTGTTCTTGTCAGTTTCCTAAGCAGAGTTGAACTAGATATGGCCCGTGTGTAGGAAGCACAGTTCTTTTGTTCTGAGCAAGCTCACTGTTCTGGCCCTTTAGAAACACAGTAGAGCAGAAGAGTGCTCTTTTCTCAAAAGCAGAGTGTGTTTCTTGTAAGGCGAGCTAGCGTATGTTTCCCAGTCCTAAATGGAATTGAATCACATGCGGTTTCTGGTCCTACGAGCAAGAGTTGTTTTCTGGTAAGGAAAGTCACTATGGTGCTCCCTTTGCCATACACAGTGCAAATAGCACTCGCGTCTGCTCCCAGCAAGTACAGTGTATTGGACTGAAGAGGAGCTACTGTTCTTGTCAGGTTCCTAAGCAGAGTTGAACTAGATATGGCCCATGTGTGTAGGAAGCACAGTTCTTTTGTTCTGAGCAACTCACTGTTCGGACCCCATAGGAATCACAGTAGAGTAGGCGAGTGCTCTTTTCTCAAAAGCAGAGTGTGTTTCTTGTAAGGCTAGCTAGTGTTTTTTTCCCAGTCATAAACAGAGTTGAATCACACGCAGTTTCTGGTCCTATGAGCAAGAGTTGTTTTCTGGTAAGAAGAGTCACTATTGCGCTCCCATTGCCATACACAGTGCAAACAGCACTCGCGTCTGCTCCCAGCAAGTACAGTGTATTGGACTGAAGAGGAGCTACTGTTCTTGTCAGTTTCCTAAGCAGAGTTGAACTAGATGTGTCCCGTTTGTGTAGGAGACACAGTTCTTTTGTTCTGAGCAAGCTCACTGTTCTGACCCTATAGGAAACACTTTAGAGTAGAAGAGTGCTCTTTTCTCAAAAGCAGAGAGTGTTTCTTGTAAAGGAAGCTAGCGTTTGTATCCCAGTTTTAAATGAAGTTGAATCACATGCAGTTTCTGGTCCTACGAGCAAGAGTTGTTTTCTGGTAAGGAAAGTAACTATTGCGCTCCCTTAGCCACACACAGTGCAAACAGCACTCGCGTATGTTCCCAGCAAGTACAGTGTATTGGAAAGAAGAGGATATACTGTTCTTGTCAGTTTCCTAAGCAGAGTGGAACTAGATATGACCCGTGTGTGTAGGAAGCACAGTTCTTTTTTCTGAGCAAGCTCACGGTTCTGAGCCCATAGGAAACACAGTAGAGTAGAAGAGTGCTCTTTTCTCAAAAGCAGAGTGTGTTTCTTGTAAGGCGAGCTAGCGTTTGTTTCCCAGTCCTAAATGGTGTTGAATCACATGCAGTTTCTGGTCCTACGAGTAAGAGTTTTTTTCTGTTAAGAAGAGTCACTATTATGCTCCCATTGTCATACACAGGGCAAATAGCACGGGCGTCTGTTCCCAGCATGTAAAGTGTATTGGACTGAAGAGGATCTACTCTTCTTGTCAGTTTCCTAAGCAGAGTTGAACTAGATATGGCCCGTGTCTGTAGGAAGCACAGTTCTATTGTTCTGAGCAAGCTCACAGTTCTGGCCCTATAAGAAACACAGTAGAGTAGAAGAGTGCTCTTTTCTCAAAAGCAGAGTGTGTTTCTTCTAAGGCGGGCTAGGGTTTGTTTCCCAGTCCTAAATGGAGTTGAATCACATGCAGTTTCTGGTCCTACAGGCAAGAGTTGTTTTCTGGTGGGATGAGTCACTATTGAGCTCCCATTGTCATACACAGTGCAAATAGCACTCGCGTCTGCTCCCAGCAAGTACAGTGTATTGGACTGAAGAGGAGCTACTGTTCTTGTGAGTTTCCGAAGCAGAGTTGAACTAGATATGGCCCATGTGTGTAGGAAGCATAGTTCTTTTGTTCTGAGCAACTCACTGTTCGGACCCCATAGGAATCACAGTAGAGTAGGCGAGTGCTCTTTTCTCAAAATCAGAGTGTGTTTCTTGTAAGGCTAGCTAGTGTTTGTTTCCCAGTCAGAAACAGAGTTGAATCACACGCAGTTTCTGGTCCTACGAGCAAGAGTTGTTTTCTGGTAAGAAGAGTCACTATTGCGCTCCCATTGCCATACACAGTGCTAATAGCACTCGCGTCTGCTCTCGGCAAGTACAGTGTATTGGACTGAAGAGGAGATACTGTTCTTGTTAGTTTCCTAAGCAGAGTTGAACTAGATATGGCCCGTGTGTGTAGGAAGCACAGTTCTTTTTTTCTGAGCAAGCTCACTGTTCGGACACCATAGGAAACACAGTAGAGTAGAAGAGTGCTCTTTTCTCAGAAGCAGAGTGTGTTTCTTGTAAGGTAAGCTAGCATTCGTTTCCCAGTCATAAATGGAGTTGAATCCCATGCAGTTTCTGGTCCTACGAGCAAGAGTTGTTTTCTGGTAAGGAAAGTCACTATGGTGCTCCCATTGCCATACACAGGGCAAATAGCATTCGCGTCTGCTCCCAGCAAGTACAGTGTATTGGACTGAAGAGGAGCTACTGTTCTTGTCAGTTTCCTATGCAGATTTGAACTAGATATGGCCCATGTGTGTAGGAAGCACAGTTCTTTTGTTCTGAGCAAGCTCACTGTTCGGACCCCATAGGAAACACAGTAGAGTAGAAGAGTGCACTTTTCTCAAAAGCATAGTGTGTTTCTTGCAAGGCAAGCTAGCGTTTTTTCCCAGTCTTAAATGGAGTTGAATCCCATGCAGTTTCTGGTCCTACGAGCAAGAGTTGTTTTCTGGTAAGAAGAGTCACTATTGTGCTCCCATTGTCATACACAGGGCAAATAGCACGGGCGTCTGTTCCCTGCATGTAAAGTGTATTGGACTGAAGAGGTTCTACTCTTCTTGTCAGTTTCCTAAGCAGAGTTGAAGTAGATATGGCCCGTGTGTGTAGGAAGCACAGTTCTTTTGTTCTGAGCAAGCTCACAGTTCTGGCCCTATAAGAAACACAGTAGAGTAGAAGAGTGCTCTTTTCTCAAAAGCAGAGTGTGTTTCTTCTAAGGCGAGCTATGGTTTGTTTCCCAGTCCTATATGGAGTTGAATCCAATGCACTTTCTGGTCCTACAGGCAAGAGTTGTTTTCTGGTGAGAAGAGTCACTATTGAGCTCCCATTGTCATACACAGTGCAAATAGCTCTCGCGTCTGCTCCCAGCAAGTACATTGTATTAGACAGTAGAGGAGCTACTGTTCTTGTCAGTTTCCTATGCAGAGTTGAACTAGATATGGCCCGTGTGTGTAGGAAGAACAGTTCTTTTGTTCTGAGCAAGCTCACTGTTCTGAACCTATAGGAAACACAGTAGAGTAGAAGAGTGTTCTTTTCTCAAAATCAGAGTGTGTTTCTTGTAAGGCTAGCTAGTGTTTGTTTCCCAGTGAGAAATGAAGTTGAATCCCATGCAGTTTCTGGTCCTACGAGCAAGAGTTGTTTTCTGGTAAGGAAAGTCACTATTGTGCTCCCTTAGCCACACACAGTGCAAATAGCACTCTCGTCTGCTCCCATCAAGTACAGTGTATTGGAATGAAGGGGAGCCACTGTTCTTGTCAGTTTCCTAAGCAGAGTTGAACTAGATATGACCCGTGTGTATAGTAACCACAGTTCTTTTTTTCTGAGCAAGCTCACTGTTCGGGCCCCATAGGAAACACAGTAGAGTAGAAGAGTGCTCTTTTCTCAAAATCAGAGTGTGTTTCTTGTAAGGCGAGCTAGCGTTTGTTTCCCAGTCCGAAGTGGAGTTGAATCCCATGCAGTTTCTGGTCCTACGAGCAAGAGTTGTTTTCTGGTAAGAAGAGTCACTATTATGCTCCCATTGTCATACACAGGGCAAATAGCACGGGCGTCTGTTCCCAGCATGTAAAGTGTATTGGACTGAAGAGGATCTACTCTTTTGTCAATTTCCTAAGCAGAGTTGAACTAGATATGGCCCGTGTGTGTAGGAAGCACAGTTCTTTTGTTCTGAGCAAGCTCACTGTTCTGGCCCTATAAGAAACACAGTAGAGTAGAAGAGTGCTCTTTTCTCAAAAGCAGAGTGTGTTTCTTGTAAGGCTAGCTAGTGTTTGTTTCCCAGTCATAAACAGAGTTGAATCACACGCAGTTTCTGGTCCTACGAGCAAGAGTTGTTTTCTGGTAAGAAGAGTCACTATTGCGCTCCCATTGCCATACACAGTGCAAACAGCACTCGCGTCTGCTCCCAGCAAGTACAGTGTATTGGACTGAAGAGGAGCTACTGTTCTTGTCAGTTTCCTAAGCAGAGTTGAACTAGATGTGTCCCGTTTGTGTAGGAGACACAGTTCTTTTGTTCTGAGCAAGCTCACTGTTCTGACCCTATAGGAAACACTGTAGAGTAGAAGAGTGCTCTTTTCTCAAAAGCGGAGAGTGTTTCTTGTAAAGGAAGCTAGCGTTTGTTTCCCAGTTTTAAATGGAGTTGAATCACATGCAGTTTCTGGTCCTACGAGCAAGAGTTGTTTTCTGGTAAGGAAAGTCACTATTGCGCTCCCTTAGCCACACACAGTGCAAACAGCACTCGCGTATGTTCCCAGCAAGTACAGTGTATTGGAAAGAAGAGGATATACTGTTCTTGTCAGTTTCCTAAGCAGAGTGGAACTAGATATGACCCGTGTGTGTAGGAAGCACAGTTCTTTTTTCTGAGCAAGCTCACGGTTCTGAGCCCATAGGAAACACAGTAGAGTAGAAGAGTGCTCTTTTCTCAAAAGCAGAGTGTGTTTCTTGTAAGGCGAGCTAGCGTTTGTTTCCCAGTCCTAAATGGTTTTGAATCACATGCAGTTTCTGGTCCTACGAGTAAGAGTTTTTTTCTGTTAAGAAGAGTCACTATTATGCTCCCATTGTCATACACAGGGCAAATAGCACGGGCGTCTGTTCCCAGCATATAAAGTGTATTGGACTGAAGAGGATCTACTCTTCTTGTCAGTTTCCTAAGCAGAGTTGAACTAGATATGGCCTGTGTGTGTAGGAAGCACAGTTCTTTTGTTCTGAGCAAGCTCACAGTTCTGGCCCTATAAGAAACACAGTAGAGTAGAAGAGTGCTCTTTTCTCAAAAGCAGAGTGTGTTTCTTCTAAGGCGGGCTAGGGTTTGTTTCCCAGTCCTAAATGGAGTTGAATCACATGCAGTTTCTGGTCCTACAGGCAAGAGTTGTTTTCTGGTGGGAAGAGTCACTATTGAGTTCCCATTGTCATACACAGTGCAAATAGCTCTCGCGTCTGCTCCCAGCAAGTACATTGTATTAGACAGAAGAGGAGCTACTGTTCTTGTCAGTTTCCTAAGCAGAGTTGAACTAGATATGGCCCGTGTGTGTAGGAAGCACAGTTCTTTTGTTCTGAGCAAGCTCACTGTTCGTACACCATAGGAAACACAGTAGAGTAGGCGAGTGCTCTTTTCTCAAAATCAGAGTGTGTTTCTTGTAAGGCTAGCTAGTGTTTGTTTCCCAGTCAGAAACAGAGTTGAATCACACGCAGTTTCTGGTCCTACGAGCAAGAGTTGTTTTCTGGTAAGAAGAGTCACTATTGCGCTCCAATTGCCATACACAGTGCAAATAGCACTCGCGTCTGCTCCCAGCAAGTACAGTGTAGTGGACTGAAGAGGAGCTACTGTTCTTGTCAGTTTCCTAAGCAGAGTTGAACTAGATATGGTCCGTGTGTATAGGAAGCACAGTTCTCTTGTTCTGAGCAAGCTCACTGTTCTGGCCCTATAAGAAACACAGTAGAGTAGAAGAGTGCTCTTTTCTCAAAATCAGAGTGTGTTTCTTCTAAGGCGAGCTAGGGTTTGTTTCCCAGTCCTAAATGGAGTTGAATCACATGCAGTTTCTGGTCCTACATGCAAGAGTTGTTTTCTGGTGGGAAGAGTCACTATTGAGCTCCCATTGTCATACACAGTGCAAATAGCTCTCGTGTCTGCTCCCAGCATGTACATTGTATTAGACAGAAGAGGAGCTACTGTTCTTGTCAGTTTCCTATGCAGAGTTGAACTAGATGTGGCCCGTGTGTGTAGGAAGCACAGTTCTTTTGTTCTGAGCAAGCTCAATGTTCTGAACCTATAGGAAACACAGTAGAGTAGGAGAGTGCTCTTTTCTCAAAAGCAGAGTGTGTTTCTTGTAAGGCTAGCTAGTGTTTGTTTCCCAGTGAGAAATGAAGTTGAATCCCATGCAGTTTCTGGTCCTACGAGCAAGAGTTGTTTTCTCGTAAGAAGAGTCACTATTGCGCTCCCATTGCCATACACAGTGCAAATAGCACTCGCGTCTGCTCCTAGCAAGTACAGTGTATTGGACTGAAGAGGAGCTACTGTTCTTGTCAGTTTCCTAAGCAGAGTTGAACTAGATATGGCCCGTGTGTAGGAAGCACAGTTCTTTTGTTCTGAGCAAGCTCACTGTTCTGGCCCTTTAGAAACACAGTAGAGCAGAAGAGTGCTCTTTTCTCAAAAGCAGAGTGTGTTTTTTGTAAGGCGAGCTAGCGTATGTTTCCCAGTCCTAAATGGAATTGAATCACATGCGGTTTCTGGTCCTACGAGCAAGAGTTGTTTTCTGGTAAGGAAAGTCACTATGGTGCTCCCTTTGCCATACACAGTGCAAATAGCACTCGCGTCTGCTCCCAGCAAGTACAGTGTATTGGACTGAAGAGGAGCTACTGTTCTTGTCAGGTTCCTAAGCAGAGTTGAACTAGATATGGCCCATGTGTGTAGGAAGCACAGTTCTTTTGTTCTGAGCAACTCACTGTTCGGACCCCATAGGAATCACAGTAGAGTAGGCGAGTGCTCTTTTCTCAAAAGCAGAGTGTGTTTCTTGTAAGGCTAGCTAGTGTTTGTTTCCCAGTCAGAAACAGAGTTGAATCACACGCAGTTTCTGGTCCTACGAGCAAGAGTTGTTTTCTGGTAAGAAGAGTCACAATTTCGCTCCCATTGTCATACACAGGGCAAATAGCACGGGTGTCTGTTCCCAGCATGTACAGTGTATTGGACTGAGGAGGATCTACTGTTCTTGTCAGTTTCCTAAGCAGAGTTCAACTAGATATGGCCCGTGTGTGTAGGAAGCACAGTTCTATTGTTCTAAGCAAGCTCACTCTTCTGGCCTTATAGGAAACACAGTAGAGTAGAAGAGTGCTCTTTTCTCAAAAGCAGAGTGTGTTTTTTGTAAGGCTAGCTAGTGTTTGTTTCCCAGTCAGAAACGGAGTTGAATCCCATGCAGTTACTGGTCTTACGAGCAAGAGTTGTTTTCTGGTAAGAAGAGTCACTATTGCGCTCCCATTGCCATACACAGTGCAAATAGCACTCGTGTCTGTTCCCAGCAAGTACAGTGTATTGGACAGAAGAGGAGATAGTGTTCTTGTCAGTTTTCTAACCAGAGTTGAACTAGATATGGCCCGTGTGTGTAGGAAGCACAGTTCTTTTGTTCTGAGCAAGCTCACTGTTCGGTCCCAATAGGAAACACAGTAGAGTAGAAGAGTGCTCTTTTCTCAAAATCAGAGTGTGTTTCTTGTAAGGCTAGCTAGTGTTTGTTTCCCAGTGAGAAATGAAGTTGAATCCCATGCAGTTTCTGGTCCTAAGAGCAAGAGTTGTTTTCTGGTAAGGAAAGTCACTATTGTGCTCCCTTAGCCACACACAGTGCAAATAGCACTCGCGTCTGCTCCCATCAAGTACAGTGTATTGGAACGAAGGGGAGCTACTGTTCTTGTCAGTTTCCTAAGCAGAGTTGAACTAGATATGACCCGTGTGTATAGTAAGCACAGTTCTTTTTTTCTGAGCAAGCTCACTGTTCGGGCCCCATAGGAAACACAGTAGAGTAGAAGAGTGCTCTTTTCTCAAAATCAGAGTGTGTTTCTTATAAGGCGAGCTAGCGTTTGTTTCCCAGTCCTAAATGGAGTTGAATCCCATGCAGTTTCTGGTCCTACGAGCAAGAGTTGTTTTCTGGTAAGAAGAGTCACTATTATGCTCCCATTGTCATACACAGGGCAAATAGCACTGGCGTCTGTTCCCAGCATGTACAGTGTATTGGACTGAAGAGGATCTACTGTTCTTGTCAGTTTCCTAAGCAGAGTTGAACTAGATATAGCCCGTGTGTGTAGGAAGCACAGTTCTTTTGTTCTGAGCAAGCTCACTGTTCGGACCCCATTGGAAACACAGTAGAGTAAGCGAGTGCTCTTTTCTCAAAAGCAGAGTGTGTTTCTTGTAAGGCTAGCTAGTGTTTGTTTCCCAGTCAGAAACAGAGTTGAATCACACGCAGTTTCTGGTCCCACGAGCAAGAGTTGTTTTCTGGTAAGAAGAGTCACTATTGCGCTCCAATTGCCATACACAGTGCAAATAGCACTCGCGTCTGCTCCCAGCAAGTACAGTGTAGTGGACTGAAGAGGAGCTACTGTTCTTGTCAGTTTCCTAAGCAGAGTTGAACTAGATATGGTCCGTGTGTATAGGAAGCACAGTTCTTTTGTTCTGACCAAGCTCACTGATCTGGCCCTATAAGAAACACAGTAGAGTAGAAGAGTGCTCTTTTCTAAAAATCACAGTGTGTTTCTTGTAAGGCTAGCTAGTGTTTTTTCCCAGTGAGAAATGAAGTTGAATCCCATGCAGTTTCTGGTCCTACGAGCAAGAGTTGTTTTCTGGTAAGAAGAGTCACTATTGCGCTCCCATTGCCATACACAGTGCAAATAGCACTCGCGTCTGCTCCTAGCAAGTACAGTGTATTGGACTGAAGAGGAGCTACTGTTCTTGTCAGTTTCCTAAGCAGAGTTGAACTAGATATGGCCCGTGTGTATTAAGCACAGTTCTTTTGTTCTGAGCAAGCTCACTGTTCCTTCCCCATAGGAAACACAGTAGAGTAGAAGAGTGCTCTTTTCTCAAAAGCAGAGTGTGTTTCTTGTAAGGCAAGCTAGCGTTTGTTTCCCAGTCCTAAATGGAGTTGAATCCCATGCAGTTTCTGGTCCTACGAGCAAGAGTTGTTTTTTGGTAAGAAGAGTCACTATTGTGCTCCCATTGTCATACACAGGGCAAATAGCACGGGCGTCTGTTCCCAGCATGTAAAGTGTATTGGACTGAAGAGGATCTACTCTTCTTGTCAATTTCAGAAGCAGAGTTGAACTAGATATGGCCCGTGTGTGTAGGAAGCACAGTTCTTTTGTTCTGAGCAAGCTCACTGTTCTGGCCCTATAAGAAACACAGTAGAGTAGAAGAGTGCTCTTTTCTCAAAAGCAGAGTGTGTTTCTTGTAAGGCTAGCTAGTGTTTGTTTCCCAGTCATAAACAGAGTTGAATCACACGCAGTTTCTGGTCCTACGAGCAAGAGTTGTTTTCTGGTAAGAAGAGTCACTATTGCGCTCCCATTGCCATACACAGTGCAAATAGCACTCGCGTCTGCTCCCAGCAAGTACAGTGTAGTGGACTGAAGAGGAGCTACTGTTCTTGTCAGTTTCCTAAGCAGAGTTGAACTAGATGTGTCCCGTTTGTGTAGGAAACACAGTTCTTTTGTTCTGAGCAAGCTCACTGTTCTGACCTTATACGAAACACTGCAGAGTAGAAGAGTGCTCTTTTCTCAAAAGCAGAGAGTGTTTCTTGTAAAGGAAGCTAGCGTTTGTTTCCCAGTTTTAAATGGAGTTGAATCACATGCAGTTTCTGGTCCTACGAGCAAGAGTTGTTTTCTGGTAAGGAAAGTCACAATTGCGCTCCCTTAGCCACACACAGTGCAAAGAGCACTCGCGTATGTTCCCAGCAAGTACAGTGTATTGGAAAGAAGAGGATATACTGTTCTTGTCAGTTTCCTAAGCAGAGTGGAACTAGATATGACCCGTGTGTGTAGGAAGCACAGTTCTTTTTTCTGAGCAAGCTCACGGTTCTGAGCCCTTAGGAAACACAGTAGAGTAGAAGAGTGCTCTTTTCTCAAAAGCAGAGTGTGTTTCTTGTAAGGCGAGCTAGCGTTTGTTACCCAGTCCTAAATGGTGTTGAATCACATGCAGTTTCTGGTCCTACGAATAAGAGTTTTTTTTCTGTTAAGAAGAGTCACTATTATGCTCCCATTGTCATACACAGCGCAAATAGCACTGTCGTTTGTTCCCAGCATGTACAATGTATTGGACTGAAGAGGATCTACTGTTCTTGTCAGTTTCCAAAGCAGAGTTGAACTAGATATGGCCCGTTTGTGTAGGAACCACAGTTCTTTTGTTCTGAGCAAGCTCACTCTTCTAGTCCTATAGGAAAGACAGTAGAGTAGAAGAATGCTCTTTCCTCAAAAGCAGAGTGTGTTTCTTGTAAGGCGAGCTAGCGTTTGTTACCCAGTCCTAAATGGTGTTGAATCACATGCAGTTTCTGGTCCTACGAATAAGAGTTTTTTTTCTGTTAAGAAGAGTCACTATTGCGCTCCCATTGCCATACACAGTGCAAATAGCACTCACGTCTGCTCCCAGCAAGTACAGTGTATTGGACTGAAGAGGAGCTACTGTTCTTGTCAGTTTCCGAAGCAGAGTTGAACTAGATATGGCCCATGTGTGTAGGAAGCTCAGTTCTTTTGTTCTGAGCAAACTCTCTGTTCGGACCCCTTAGGAAACACAGTAGAGTAGAAGAGTGCTCTTTTCTCAAAAGCAGAGTGTGTTTCTTTTAAGGCAAGCTAGCGTTTGTTTCCAAGTCCTAAATGGAGTTGAGTCCCGTGCAGTTTCTGGACCTATGAGCAAGATTTGTTTTCTGGTAAGAAGAGTCACTATTGTGCTCCCATTGTCATACACAGGGCAAATAGCACTGGCGTCTGTTCCCAGCAAGTACAGTGTATTGGATAGAAGAGGAGCTACTGTTCTTGTCAGTTTCCTAAGCAGAGTTGAACTAAATATGGCCCCTGTGTGTAGGAAGCACAGTTTTTTGTTCTGAGCAAGCTCACTGTTCTGGCCCTATAAGAAACACAGTAGAGTAGAAGAGTGCTCTTTTCTCAAAAGCAGAGTGCGTTTCTTCTAAGGCGAGCTAGGGTTTGTTTACCAGTCCAAAATGGAGTTGAATCACATGCAGGTTCTGGTCCTACAAGCAAGAGTTGTTTTATGGTAATAAGAGTCACTATTACGCTCCCATTGTCATACACAGCGCAAATAGCACTGTCGTTTATTCCCAGCATGTACAATGTATTGGACTGAAGAGGATCTACTGTTCTTGTCAGTATCCAAAGCAGAGTTGAACTAGATATGGCCCGTGTGTGTAGGAAGCACAGTTCTTTTGTTCTGAGCAAGCTCACTGTTCTGGCCCTTTAGGAAACACAGTAGAGCAGAAGAGTGCTCTTTTCTCAAAAGCAGAGTGTGTTTCTTGTAAGGCGAGCTAGCGTTTGTTTCCCAGTCCTAAACGGAATTGAATCACATGCAGTTTCTGGTACTACGAGCAAGAGTTGTTTTCTGGTAAGGAAAGTCACTATGGTGCTCCCATTGCCATACACAGGGCAAATAGCACTCGCGTCTGCTCCCAGCAAGTACAGTGTATTGGACTGAAGAGGAGCTACTGTTCTTGTCAGTTTCCTATGCAGAGTTGAACTAGATATGGCCCGTGTGTGTAGGAAGCACAGTTCTTTTGTTCTGAGCAATCTCACTGTTCGGAACCTATAGGAAACACAGTAGAGTAGAAGAGTGCCCTTTTCTCAAAAGCAGAGTGTGTTTCTTGTAAGGCTAGCTAGTGTTTGTTTCCCAGTGAGAAATGAAGTTGAATCCCATGCAGTTTCTGATCCTACGAGCAAGAGTTGTTTTCTGGTAAGAAGAGTCACTATTGCGTTCTCATTGCCATACACAGTGCAAAGAGCACTCGCGTCTGCTCCTAGCAAGTTCAGTGTATTGGACTGAATAGGAGCTACTGTTCTTGTCAGTTTCCTAAGCAGAGTTGAACTAGATATGGCCCGTGTGTAGGAAGCACAGTTCTTTTGTTCTGAGCAAGCTCACTGTTCTGGCCCTTTAGGAAACAAAATAGAGTAGAAGAATGCTCTTTTCTCAAAACCAGAGTGTGTTTCTTGTAAGGGGAGCTAGCGTTTGTTTCCCAGTCCTACATTAATTGAATCACATGCAGTTTCTGGTACTACGAGCAAGAGTTGTTTTCTGGTAAGGAAGGTCACTATGGTGCTCCCTTTTCCATACACAGTGCAAATAGCACTCGCGTCTGCTCCCAGCAAGTACAGTGTATTGGACTGAAGAGGAGCTACTGTTCTTGTCAGTTTCCGAAGCAGAGTTGAACTAGATATGGCCCATGTGTGTAGGAAGCACAGTTCTTTTGTTCTGAGCAACTCACTGTTCGGACCCCATAGGAATCACAGTAGAGTAGGCGAGTGCTCTTTTCTCAAAAGCAGAGTGTGTTTCTTGTAAGGCTAGCTAGTGTTTGTTTCCCAGTCAGAAACAGAGTTGAATCACACGCAGTTTCTGGTCCTACGAGCAAGAGTTGTTTTCTGGTAAGAAGAGTCACTATTGCGCTCCCATTGCCATACACAGTGCAAATAGCACTCGCGTCTGCTCCCAGCAAGTACAGTGTATTGGACTGAAGAGGAGATACTGTTCTTGTTAGTTTCCTAAGCAGAGTTGAACTAGATATGGCCCGTGTGTGTAGGAACCACAGTTCTTTTTTTCTGAGCAAGCTCACTGTTCGGACACCATAGGAAACACAGTAGAGTAGAAGAGTGCTCTTTTCTCAGAAGCAGAGTGTGTTTCTTGTAAGGCGAGCTAGCATTCGTTTCCCAGTCATAAATGGAGTTGAATCCCATGCAGTTTCTGGTCCTACGAGCAAGAGTTGTTTTCTGGTAAGAAGAGTCACAATTTCGCTCCCATTGTCATACACAGGGCAAATAGCACGGGTGTCTGTTCCCAGCATGTACAGTGTATTGGACTGAGGAGGATCTACTGTTCTTGTCAGTTTCCTAAGCAGAGTTGAACTAGATATGGCCCGTGTGTGTAGGAAGCACAGTTCTTTTGTTCTAAGCAAGCTCACTCTTCTGGCCTTATAGGAAACACAGTAGAGTAGAAGAGTGCTCTTTTCTCAAAAGCAGAGTGTATTTTTTGTAAGGCTAGCTAGTGTTTGTTTCCCAGTCAGAAACGAAGTTGAATCCCATGCAGTTTCTGGTCTTACGAGCAAGAGTTGTTTTCTGGTAAGAAGAGTCACTATTGCGCTCCCATTGCCCTACACAGTGCAAATAGCACTCGTGTCTGTTCCCAGCAAGTACAGTGTATTGGACAGAAGAGGAGATAGTGTTCTTGTCAGTTTTCTAACCAGAGTTGAACTAGATATGGCCCGTGTGTGTAGGAAGCACAGTTCTTTTGTTCTGAGCAAGCTCACTGTTCGGACTCGATTGGAAACACAGTAGAGTAGAAGAGTGCTCTTTTCTCAAAAGCAGAGTGTGTTTCTTGTAAGGCTAGCTAGTGTTTGTTTCCCAGTCAGAAACGGAGTTGAATCCCACGCAGTTTCTGGTCCTGCAAGCAAGAGTTGTTTTCTGGTAAGAAGAGTCACTATTGTGTTCCCTTGCCATACACAGTGCAAATAGCACTCGCGTCTATTTCCAGCAAGTACACTGTATTGGACTGAAGTGGAGCTACTGTTCTTGTCAGTTTTCTAAGCAGAGTTGAACTAGATATGACCCGTGTGTGTAGGAAGCACAGTTCTTTTGTTCTGAGCAAGCTCACTGTTCAGTCCCCATAGGAAACACAGTAGAGTAGAAGAGTGTTCTTTTCTCTAAAGCAGAGTGTGTTTCTTATAACGCGAGCTAGCGTTTGTTTCCCAGTCCCAAATGGAGTTGAATCACATGCAGTTTCTGGTCCTACGAGCAAGAGTTGTTTTCTGGTAAGGAAAGTCACTATTGGGCTGCCATTGCCATACACAGGACAAAGAGCACTGTTGTCTGCTCCCAGCAAGTACAGTGTATTGGACTGAAGAGGATCTACTGTTCTTGTCAGGTTCCTAAGCAGAATTGAACTAGATATGGCCGTGTATGTAGGAAGCACAGTTCTTTTGTTCTGAGCAAGCTCACTGTTCGGACCACATAGGAAACACCGTAGAGTAGAAGAGTGCTCTTTTCTCAAAAGCAGAGTGTGTTTCTTGTAAGGCGAGCTAGCATTTGTTTCCCAGTCCTAAATGGCGTTGTATCACATGCAGTTTGTAGTCCTATGAGCAAGAGTTGTTTTCTGGTAAGGAAAGTCACTATTGCCTTCTCATTGCCATACACAGTGCAAATAGCACTCGCGTCTGTTCCCAGCAAGTACAGTGTATTGGACTGAAGAGGATCTACTGTTCTTGTGAGGTTCCTAAGCAGAGTTGAACTAGATATGGCCGGTGTGTGTAGGAAGCACAGTTATTATGTTCTGAGCAAGCTCACTGTTCTGGCCCTATAGGAAACACAGTAGAGTTGAAGAGTGCTCTTTTCTCTAAAGTAGAGTGTATTTCTTGTAAGGCGAGTTCGCATTTGTTTCCCAGTCCTAAATAGAGTTGAGTCACAGGCAGTTTTTGGTCCTACGAGCAAGAGTTGTTTTCTGGTAAGAAGAGTCACTATTGCGCTCCAAATGCCATACACAGTGCAAATAGCACTCGCGTCTGTTCCCAGCAAGTACAGTGTATTGGAATGAAGAGGATCTACTGTTCTTGTCAGTTTCCTAAGCAGAGTTGAACTAGATATGGCCCGTGTGTAGGAAGCACAGTTCTTTTGTTCTGAGCAAGCTCACTGTTGTGGCCCTATAGGAAACACAGTAGAGTAGAAGAGTGCTCTTTTCTCTAAAGTAGAGTGTATTTCTTGTAAGGCGAGTTCGCACTTGTTTCCCAGTCCTAAATAGAGTTGAGTCACAGGCAGTTTTTGGTCCTACAAGCAAGAGTTGTTTTCTGGTAAGAAGAGTCACTATTGCGCTCCAAATGCCATACACAGTGCAAATAGCACTCTCGTCTGTTCCCAGCAAGTACAGTGTATTGGAATGAAGAGCATCTACTGTTCTTGTCAGTTTCCTAAGCAGAGTTGAACTAGATATGGCCCGTGTGTGTAGGAAGCACAGTTCTTTTGTTCTGAGCAAGCTCACTGTTCTGGCCCTATAGGAAACACAGTAGAGTAGAAGAGGGCTCTTTTCTCTAAAGCACAGTGTGTTTCTTGTAAGGCGAGCTCGCATTTGTTTCCCAGTCCTAAATGGAGTTGAGTCACATGCAGTTTTTGGTCCTACGAGCAAGAGTTGTTTTCTGGTAAGAAGAGTCACTATTGTGCTCCAATTGCCATACACAGTGCAAATAGCACTCGCGTCTGTGCCCAGCAAGTACAGTGTACTGGACTGAACAGGAGCTACTGTTCTTTTCAGATTCCTAAGCAGAGTTGAACTAGATATGGTCCATGTGTGTAGGAAGCACAGTTCTTTTGTTCTGAGCAAGCTCACTGTTTGGACCCCAGAGGAAACACCATAGAGTAGAAGAGTGCTCGTTTCTCAAAAGCAGAGTGTGTTTCTTGTAAGGCGAGCTAGCATTTGTTTCCCAGTCCCAAATGGAGTTGAATGACATGCAGTTTGTAGTCCTATGAGCAAGAGTTGTTTTCTGGTAAGGAAAGTCACTATTGTGCTCTCATTGCCATACACAGTGCAAATAGCACTCGCGTATGTTCCCAGCAAGTACAGTGTATTGGACTGAAGAGGATCTACTGTTCTTGTCAGTTTCCTAAGCAGAGTTGAAATAGATATGGCTTGTGTGTTTAGGAAGCACAGTTATTATATTCTGAGCAAGCTCACTGTTCTGGCCCTATAGGAAACACAGTAGAGTTGAAGAGTGCTCTTTTCTCTAAAGTAGAGTGTATTTCTTGTAAGGCGAGTTCGCATTTGTTTCCCAGTCCTAAATAGAATTGAGTCACAGGCAGTTTTTGGTCCTACGAGCAAGAGTTGTTTTCTGGTAAGATGAGTCACTATTGCACTCCAAATGCCATACACAGTGCAAATAGCACTCGCGTCAGTTCCCAGCATGTACAGTGTATTGGACTGAATAGGAGCTACTGTTCTTGTCAGTTTCCTAAGCAGAGTTGAACTAGACATGGCCCGTGTGTAGGAAGCACAGTTCTTTTGTTCTGAGCAAGCTCACTGTTCTGGCCCTATAGGAAACAATGTAGAGTAGAAGAGTGCTCTTTTCTCTAAAGCAGAGTGTGTTTCTTGTAAGGCAAGCTAGCGTTTGTTTTCCAGTCCTAAATGGAGTTGAATCACATGCAGTTTCTGGTCCTATTAGCAAGAGTTGTTTTATGGTAAGAATAGTCACTATTGCGCTGCCTTTGCCATACACATGACAAATAGCACTGTTGTCTGTTCCCAGCAAGTACAGTGTATTGGACTGAAGAGGATCTACTGTTCTTGTCAGGTTCCTAAGCAGAATTGAACTAGATATTGCCATGTGTGTAGGAAGCACAATTATTTTGTTCTGAGCAGGCTCACTGTTCGGAACCCATAGGAAACACAGTAGAGTAGAAGAGTGCTCTATTCTCAAAAGCAGAGTGTGTTTCTTGTAAGGCAAGCTAGCGTTTGTTTCCCAGTCATAAATGGGGTGTAATCACATGCAGTTTCTGTTCCTACGAGCAAGAGTTGTTTTCTGGTAAGGAAAGTCACTATTGTGCTCCCATTGCCATACACAGTGCAAATAGCACTCGCGTGTGTTCCCAGCAATTACAGTGTATCGGACTGAAGAGGAGCTACTGTTCTTGTCAGTTTCCTAAGCAGAGTTGAACTAGATATGGCCCGTGTGTAGGAAGCACAGTTCTTATGTTCTGAGCAAGCTCACTGTTCTGGCCATATAGGAAACACAGAAGAGTAGATGAGTGCTCTTTTCTCTAAAGCAGAGTGTGTTTCTTGTAAGGCAAGCTATCGTTTGTTTCCCAGTCCTAAATGGAGTTGAATCACATGCAGTTTCTGGTCCTACGAACAAGAGTTGTTTTCTTGTAAGGAAAGTCACATTGTGTTCCCATTGCCATACACAGTGCAAATAGCACTCGCATCTGTTCCCAGCAATACAGTGTATTGCACTGAATAGGTGCTATTGTTCTTGTCAGTTTCCTAAACAGAGTTTAACTAGATATTATCCGTGTGTGTAGGAAGCACAGTTCTTTTGTTCTGAGCAAGCTCACTGTTTGGACCCCATAGGAAACACAGTAGAGTAGAAGAGTGCTCTTTTCTCTAAAGCAGAGTGTGTTTCTTGTAAGGCGAGCTAGCGTTTGTTTCCCAGTTCTAAATGGAGTGGAATCACATGCAGTTTCTGGTCCTACGAGCAAGAGTTGTTTAATGGTAAGAATAGTCACTATTGCGCTGCCATTGCCATACACATGACAAATAGCACTGTTGTCTGTTTCCAGCAAGTACAGTGTATTGGACTGAAGTGGAGCTACTGTTCTTGTCAGGTTCCTAGCAGAATTGAACTAGATATGGCCGTGTGTGTAGGAAGCACAGTTCTTTTGTTCTGAGCAAGCTCACTGTTCGGACCAAATAGGAAACACCGTAGAGTAGAAGAGTGCTCTTTTCTCAAAAGCAGAGTGTGTTTCTTGTAAGGCGAGCTACCATTTGTTTCCCAGTCCTAAATGGCGTTGAATCACATGCAGTTTGTAGTCCTATGAGCAAGAGTTGTTTTCTGGTGAGGAAAGTCACTATTGCGCTCTCATTGCCATACACAGTGCAAATAGCACTCGCGTCTGTTCCCAGCAAATACAGTGTATTGGACTGAAGAGGATCTACTGTTCTTGTCAGGTTCCTAAGCAGAGTTGAACTAGATATGGCCGGTGTGTAGGAAGCACAGTTCTTTTGTTCTGAGCAAGCTCACTGTTTGGACCACATAGGAAACACCGTAGAGTAGAAGAGTGCTCTTTTCTCAAAAGCAGAGTGTGTTTCTTGTAAGGCGAGCTAGCATGTGTTTCCCAGTCCTAAATGGAGTTGAAACCCATGCAGTTTCTCGTACTACGAGCAAGAGTTGTTTTCTGGTAAGAAGAATCACTATCGTGCTGCCATTGCCATACACCGGGCAAATAGCACTGGTGTCTGTTCGCAGCAAGTACAGTGTATTGGTCTGAAGAGGATCTACTGTTCTTGTCAGGTTCCTAAGCAGAATTGAACTAGATATGGCCGTGTATGTAGGAAGCACAGTTCTTTTGTTCTGAGCAAGCTCACTGTTCGGACCACATAGGAAACACCGTAGAGTAGAAGAGTGCTCTTTTCTCAAAAGCAGAGTGTGTTTCTTGTAAAGCGAGCTAGCATTTGTTTTCCAGTCCTAAATGGCGTTGTATCACATGCAGTTTGTAGTCCTATGAGCAAGAGTTGTTTTCTGGTAAGGAAAGTCACTATTGCGCTCTCATTGCCATACACAGTGCAAATAGCACTCAGGTCTGTTCCCAGCAAGTACAGTGTATTGGAATGAAGAGGATCTACTGTTCTTGTCAGGTTCCTAAGCAGAGTTGAACTAGATAATCCCCGTGTGTAGGAAGCATAGTTCTTTGGTTCTGAGCAAGCTCACTGTTCTGGCCCTATAGGAAACACAGTAGAGTAGAAGAGTGCTCTTTTCTCTAAAGCAGAGTGTGTTTCTTGTAAGGCGAGCTCGCATTTGTTTCCCAGTCCTAAATGGAGTTGAGTCACATGCAGTTTTTGGTCCTACGAGCAAGAGTTGTTTTCTGGTAAGAAGAGTCACTATTGTGCTCCAATTGCCATACACAGTGCATATAGCACTCGCGTCTGTGCCCAGCAAGTACAGTGTATTGGACTGAACAGGAGCTACTGTTCTTGGCAGATTCATAAGGAGAGTTGATCTAGATATGGTCCATGTGTGTAGGAAGCACAGTTCTTTCGTTCTGAGCAAGCTCACTGTTTGGACCACATAGGAAACACCGTAGAGTAGAAGAGTGCTCTTTTCTCAAAAGCAGAGTGTGTTTCTTGTAAGGCGAGCTAGCATGTGTTTCCCAGTCCTAAATGGAGTTGAATCACATGCAGTTTGTAGTCCTATGAGCAAGAGTTGTTTTCTGGTAAGGAAAGTCACTATTGTGCTCTCATTGCCATACACAGTGCAAATAGCACTCGCGTCTGTTCCCAGCAAGTACAGTGTATTGGACTGAAGAGGATCTACTGTTCTTGTCAGTTTCCTAAGCAGAGTTGAACTAGATATTATCCGTGAGTGTAGGAAGCACAGTTCTTTTGTTCTGAGCAAGCTCACTGTTTGGACCCCATAGGAAACACAGTAGAGTAGAAGAGTGCTCTTTTCTCTAAAGCAGAGTGTGTTTCTTGTAAGGCGAGCTAGCGTTTGTTTCGCAGTCCTAAATGGAGTTGAAACCCATGCAGTTTCTGGTACTACGAGCAAGAGTTGTTTTCTGGTAAGAAGAATCACTATCGCGCTGCCATTGCCATACACAGGACAAATAGCACTGGCGTCTGTTCGCAGCAAGTACAGTGTATTGGACTGAAGAGGATCTACTGTTCTTGTCAGGTTCCTAAGCAGAATTGAAATAGATATGGCCTGTGTGTGTAGGATGCACAGTTCTTATGTTCTGAGCAAGCTCACTGATCTGGCCCTATAGGAAACACAGTAGAGTAGATGAGTGCTCTTTTCTCTAAAGCAGAGTGTGTTTCTTGTAAGGTGAGCTATCGTTTGTTTCCCAGTCCTAAATGGAGTTGAATCACATGCAGTTTCTGGTCCTACGAACAAAAGTTGTTTTCTGGTAAGGAAAGTCACATTGTGTTCCCATTGCCATACACAGTGCAAATAGCACTCGCGTCTGTTCCCAGCAAGTACAGTGTATTGGACTGAATAGGATCTACTGCTCTTGTCAGGTTCCTAAGCAGAGTTGAACTAGATATGGCCGGTGTTAAGGAAGCACAGTTATTATGTTCTGAGCAAGCTCACTGTTCTGGCCCTATAGGAAACATAGTAGAGTAGAAGAGTGCTCTTTTCTCTAAAGTAGAGTGTATTTCTTGTAAGGCGAGTTTGCATTTGTTTCCCAGTCCTAAATAGAGTTGAGTCACAGGCAGTTTTTGGTCCTACGAGCAAGAGTTGTTTTCTGGTAAGAAGAGTCACTATTGTGCTCCAAATGCCATACACAGTGCAAATAGCACTCGCGTCTGTTCCCAGCAAGTACAGTGTATTGGAATGAAGAGGATCTACTGTTCTTGTCAGTTTCCTAAGCAGAGTTAAACTAGATATGGCCCGTGTGTAGGAAGCACAGTTCTTTTGTTCTGAGCAAGCTCACTGTTCTGGCCCTATAGGAAACACAGTAGAGTAGAAGAGTGCTCTTTTCTCTAAAGCAGAGTGTGTTTTTTGTAACGCGAGCTCGCGTTTGTTTCCCAGTCCTAAATGGAGTTGAGTCACATGCAGTTTTTGGTCCTAAGAGCAAGAGTTATTTTCTGGTAAGAAGAGTCACTATTGTGCTCCAATTGCCATACACAGTGCAAATAGCACTCGCATCTGTGCCCAGCAAGTACAGTGTATTGGACTGAACAGGAGCTACTGTTCTTGTCAGTTTCCTAAGCAGAGTTGAACTAGATATGGTCCATGTGTGTAGGAAGCACAGTTATTTTGTTCTGAGCAAGCTCACTGTTTGGACCCCATAGGAAACACCATAGAGTAGAAGAGTGCTCTTTTCTCAAAAGCAGAGTGTGTTTCTTCTAAGGCGAGCTAGCATTTGTTTCCCAGTCCTTAATGGAGTTGAATCACATGCAGTTTGTAGTCCTATGAGCAAGAGTTGTTTTCTGGTAAGGAAAGTCACTATTGTGCTCTCATTGCCGTACACAGTGCAAATAGCACTCGCGTCTGTTCCCAGCAAGTACAGTGTATTGGACTGAAGAGGATCTACTGTTCTTGTCAGGTTCCTAAGCAGAGTTGAAATAGATATGGCCCGTGTGTGTAGGAAGCACAGTTCTTTTGTTCTGAGCAAGCTCACTCTTTGGACGCCATAGGAAACACAGTAGAGTAGAAGAGTGCTCTTTTTTCTAAAGCAGAGTGTGTTTCTTGTAATGCGAGCTAGCTTTGGTTCCCAGTCCTAAATGGAGTAGAATCACATGCAGTTTCTGTTCCTATGAGCAAGAGTTGTTTTATGGTAAGAATAGTCACTATTGCGCTGCCATTGCCATACACAGGACAAATAGCACTGGCGTCTGTTCCAAGCAAGTACAGTGTATTGGACTGAAGAGGATCTACTGTTCTTGTCAGGTTCCTAAGCAGAATTGAACTAGATATGGCCATGTGTGTAGGAAGCTCAGTTCTTTTGTTCTGAGCAGGCTCACTGTTCGGACCCCATAGGAAACACAGTAGAGTAGAAGATTGCTCTTTTCTCTAAAGCAGAGTGTGTTTCTTGTAATGCGAGCTAGCATTTGTTTCCCAGTCCTAAATGGAGTTGAATCACATGCAGTTTCTGATCCTACGAGCAAGAGTTGATTTCTGGTAAGGAAAGTCACATTGTGTTCCCATTGCCATACACAGTGCAAATAGCACTCGCGTCTGTTCCCAGCAAGTACAGTGTATTGGACTGAAGAGGATCTACTGTTCTTGTCAGGTTCCTAAGCAGAGTTGAACTAGATATGGCCGGTGTGTAAGAAGCACAGTTCTTTTGTTCTGAGCATGCTCACTGTTCTGGCCCTATGGGAAACACAGTAGAGTAGAAGAGTCCTCTTTTCTCTAAAGCAGAGTGTGTTTTTTGTAAGGCGAGCTCGCGTTTTTTCCCAGTCCTAAATGGAGTTGAGTCACATGCAGTTTTTGGTCCTAAGAGCAAGAGTTGTTTTCTGGTAAGAAGAGTCACTATTGTGTTCCAATTGCCATACACAGTGCAAATAGCACTCGCATCTGTGCCCAGCAAGTACAGTGTACTGGATGCACAGGAGCTACTGTTCTTGTCAGTTTCCTAAGCAGAGTTTAACTAGATATGGTCCATGTGTGTAGGAAGCACAGTTCTTTTGTTCTGAGCAAGCTCACTGTTCTTGCCCTATAGGAAACACAGTAGAGTAGAAGAGTGCTCTTTTCGCAAAAGCAGAGTGTGTTTCTTGTAAGGCGAGCTAGCATTTGTTTCCCAGTCCTAAATGGAGTTGAATCACATGCAGTTTGTAGTCCTATGAGCAAGAGTTGTTTTCTGGTAAGGAAAGTCACATTGTGCTCCCATTGCCATACACAGTGCAAATAGCACTCGTGTCTGTCCCCAGCAAGTACTGTGTTGCACTGAATAGGTGCTACTGTTCTTGTCAGTTTCCTATGCAGAGTTGAACTAGATATTATCTGTGTGTGTAGGAAGCACAGTTCATTTGATCTGAGCAAGCTCACTGTTCTTGCCCTATAGGAAACACAGTAGAGTAGAAGAGTGCTCTTTTCGAAAAAGCAGAGGGTGTTTTTGTAAGGCGAGCTAGCATTTGATTCCCAGTCCTAAATGGCGTTGAATCACATGCAGTTTCTATTCCTACGAGCAAGAGTTGTTTTCTGGTAAGGAAAGTCACTATTGCGTTCTCATTGCCATACACAGTGCAAATAGCACTGGCGTCTGATGGCAGCAAGTACAGTGTATTGGACTGAAGAGGATCTACTGTTCTTGTCAGGTTCCTAAGCAGAATTGAACTAGATATGGCCGTGTGTGTAGGAAGCACAGTTCTTTTGTTCTGAGCAAGCTCACTGTTTGGACCCCATAGGAAACACAGTAGAGTAGAAGAGTGCTCTTTTCTCTAAAGCAGAGTGTGTTTCTTGTAAGGCGAGCTAGCTTTTGTTTCCCAGTCCTAAATGGAGTTGAATCCCATGCAGTTTCTGGTCCTAAGAGCAAGAGTTGTTTTCTGGTAAGGAAAGTCACTATTGCGCTCCCATTGCCATACACAGTGCAAATAGCACTCGCGTCTGTTCCCAGCAAGTACAGTGTATTGGACTGAAGAGGATCTACTGTTCTTGTCAGGTTCCTAAGCAGAATTGAACTAGATATGGCCGTGTGTGTAGGAAGCACAGTTCTTTTGTTCTGAGCAAGCTCACTGTTCAGACCCCATAGGAAACACAGTAGAGTAGAAGAGTGCTCTTTTCTCTAAAGCAGAGTGTGTTTCTTGTAAGGCGAGCTAGCTTTTGTTTCCCAGTCCTAAATGGAGTTGAATCCCATGCAGTTTCTGGTCCTAAGAGCAAGAGTTGTTTTCTGGTAAGGAATGTCACTATTGCGCTCCCATTGCCATACACAGTGCAAATAGCACTCGCGTCTGTTCCCAGCAAGTACAGTGTATTGGACTGAAGAGCATCTACTGTTCTTGTCAGGTTCCTAAGCAGAGTTGAACTAGATATGGCCGGTGGGTAGGAAACACAGTTATTATGTTCTGAGCAAGCTCACTGTTCTGGCCCTATAGGAACACAGTAGAGTAGAAGAGTGCTCTTTTCTCTAAAGTAGAGTGTATTTCTTGTAAGGCGAGCTCGCATTTGTTTCCCAGTCCTAAATAGAGTTGAGTCACAGGCAGTTTTTGGTCCTACGAGCAAGAGTTGTTTTCTGGTAAGAAGAGTCACTATTGCGCTCCAATTGCCATACACAGGGCAAATAGCACTCGAGGCTTTTCCCAGCAAGTACAGTGTATTGGGTTGAATAGGAGCTATTGTTCTTGTCAGTTTCCTAAGCAGAGTTGAACTACATATGGTCCGTGTGTGTAGGAAGCACAGTTCTTTTGTTCTGAGCAAGCTCACTGTTTGGACCCCATAGGAAACACATTAGAGTAGAAGAGTGTTCTTTTCTCTAAAGCAGAGTGTGTTTCTTGTAAGGCGAGCTAGCGTTTGTTTCCCAGTCCTAAATGCAGTGGAATCACATGCACTTTTTGGTCCTACGTGCAAGAGTTGTTTTATGTTAAGAATAGTCACTATTGCGCTGCCATTGCCATACACAAGACAAATAGCACTGGCGTCTGTTCCCAGCAAGTACAGTGTATTGGACTGAAGAGGATCTACTGCTCTTGTCAGGTTCCTAAGCAGAATTGAACTAGATATAGCCGTGTGTGTAGGAAGCACAGTTCTTTTGTTCTGAGCAAGCTCACTGTTCGGACCCCATAGGAAACACAATAGAGTAAAAAAGTGCTCTTTTCTCAAAAGCAGAGTGTGTTTTTTGTAAGGCAAGCTAGCGTATGTTTCCCAGTCCTAAATGGAGTTGAATGACATGCAGTTTCTGGTCCTACGAACAAGAGTTGTTTTCTGGTAAGGAAAGTCACATTGTGCTCCCATTGCCATACACAGTGCAAATAGCACTCGCGTCTGTTCCAAGCAAGTACAGTGTATTGCACTGAATAGGTGCTATTGTTCTTGTCAGTTTCCTAAGCAGAGTTGAACTAGATATTATCCGTGTGTGTAGGAAGCACAGTTTTTTTTTGTTCTGAGCAAGCTCAATGTTCGGACCCCATAGAGAACACAGTAGAGTAGAAGAGTGCTTTTTTCTCAAAAGCAGAGTGTGTTTCTTGTAAGGCGAGCTAGCGTTTGTTTTCCATTCCTAAATGGAGTTGAATCACATGCAGTTTCTGGTCCTACGAGCAAGAGTTGTTTTCTGGAAAGGAAAATCACTATTGCGCTCTCATTGCCATACACAGTGCAATTAGCCCTCCCGTCTGTTCCCAGCAAGTACAGTGTATTGGACTGAAGAGGAGCTACTGTTCTTCTCAGTTTCCTAAGCAGAGTTGAACTAGATATGGCCCGTGTGTGTAGGAAGCACAGTTCTTTTTTTCTGAGCAAGCTCACTGTTTTGGCCCTATAGGAAACACAGTAGAGTAGAAGGGTGCTCTTTCTCAAAAGCAGAGTGTGTTTCTTGTAAAGCGAGCTAGAGTTTGTTTCCCAGTCCTAAATGGAGTTGAATCACATGCAGTTTGTAGTCCTATGAGCAAGAGTTGTTTTCTGGTAAGGAAAGTCACTATTGTGGTCCAATTGCCATACACAGTGCAAATAGCACTGGCGTCTGTTCCCAGCAAGTACAGTGTATTGGAAAGAAGAGGAGCGTCTGTTCTTGTCAGTTTCCTAGGCAGAGTTGAACTAGATATGACCCGTGTGTGTAGTAAGCACAGTTCTTTTGTTCTGAGCAATCTCACTGTTCGGACTCCATTGGAAACACAGTAGAGTAGAAGAGTGCTCTTTTATCAAAAGCAGAGTGTGTTTCTTGTAAGGCTAGCTAGTGTTTGTTTCCCAGTCAGAAACGAAGTTGAATCCCATGCAGTGTCTGGTCCTAGAGCAAAAGTTGTTTTCTGGTAAGAAGAGTCACTATTGTGCTCCCATTGCCATACACAGTGCAAATAGCACTCGTGTCTGCTCCCAGCAAGTACAGTGTATTGGACTGAAGAGGAGATACTGTTCTTGTCAGTTTCCTAAGCGGAGTTGAACTAGATATGGCCCGTGTGTGTAGGAAGCACAGTTCTTTTTTTCTGAGCAAGCTCACTGTTCGGACACCATAGGAAACACAGTAGAGTAGAAGAGTGCTCTTTTCTCAAAAGCAGAGTGTGTTTCTTGTAAGGCGAGCTAGCATTCATTTCCCAGACATAAATGGAGTTGAAACCCATACAGTTTCCGGTCCTACGAGCAAGAGTTGTTTTCTGGTAGGAAGAGTCACAATTACGCTCCCATTGTCATACACAGGGCAAATAGCACGGGTGTCTGTTCCCAGCATGTACAGTGTATTGGACTGAGGAGGAACTACTGTTATTGTCAGTTTCCTAAGCAGAGTTCAACTAGATATGGCCCGTGTGTAGGAAGCACAGTTCTTTTGTTCTAAGCAAGCTCACTCTTCTGGCCTTATAGGAAACACAGTAGAGTAGAAGAGTGCTCTTTTCTCAAAAGCAGAGTGTGTTTCTTGTAAGGCTAGCTAGTGTTTGTTTCCCAGTCAGAAACAAAGTTGAATCCCATGCATTTTCTGGTCCTACGCGCAAGAGTTGTTTTCTGGTAAGAAGAGTCACTATTGCGCTCCCATTGCCATACACAGTGCAAATAGCACTCGCGTCTGTTCCCAGTAAGTACAGTGTATTGGACAGAAGAGGAGATAGTGTTCTTGTCAGTTTTCTAACCCGAGTTGAACTAGATATGGCCCGTGTGTGTAGGAAGCACAGTTCTTTTGTTCTGAGCAAGCTCACTGTTCGGACCCAATAGGAAACACAGTAGAGTAGAAGAGTACTCTTTTCTCAAAAGCAGAGTGTGTTTCTTTTAAGGCGAGCTAGCATTTGTTTCCCAGTCCTAAATGGCGTTGAATAACATGCAGTTTGTGGTCCTATGAGCAAGAGTTGTGTTCTGGTAAGGAAAGTCACTATTGTGCTCTCATTGCCATACACAGTGCAAATAGCACTCGCGTCTGTTCCCAGCAAGTACAGTGTATTGGACTGAAGAGGATCTACTGTTCTTGTCAGGTTCCTAAGCAGAGTTGAACTAGATATGGCCCGTGTGTGTAGGAAGCACAGTTCTTATGTTCTGAGCAAGCTCACTGTTCTGGCCCTATAGGAAACACAGTAGAGTAGAAGAGTGCTCTTTTCTCTAAAGCAGAGTGTATTTCTTGTAAGGTGAGCTCGCGTTTGTTTCCCAGTCCTAAATGGAGTTGAGTCACAGGCAGTTTTTGGTCCTACGAGCAAGAGTTGTTTTCTGGTAAGAAGAGTCACTATTGCACTCCAAATGCCATACACAGTGCAAATAGCACTCGCGTCTGTTCCCAGCAAGTACAGTGTATTGGACTGAATAGGAGCTACTGTTCTTGTCAGTTTCTTAAGCAGAGTTGAAATAGATATGGCCCGTGTGTAGGAAGCACAGTTCTTTTGTTCTGAGCAAGCTCACTGTTCTGGCCCTATAGGAAACAGAGTAGAGTAGAAGAGTGCTCTTTTCTCTAAAGCAGAGTGTGTTTCTTGTAAAGCGAGCTACCATTTGTTTCCCAGTCCTAAATGGAGTTGAATCACATGCAGTTTCTGGTCCTAGGAGCAAGAGTTGTATTATGGTAAGAACAGTCACTATTGCGCTGCCTTTGCCATACACAAGACAAATAGCACTGGCGTTTGTTCCCAGCAAGTACAGTGTATTGGACTGAAGAGGATCTACTGTTTTTGTCAGGTTCCTAAGCAGAATTGAACTAGACATGGCCGTGTGTGTAGGAAGCACAGTTCTTTTGTTCTGAGCAAGCTCACTGTTCAGACCCCACAGGAAACACAGTAGAGTAGAAGAGTGTTCTTTTCTCAAAAGCAGAGTGTGTTTCTTATAACGCGAGCTAGCGTTTGTTTCACAGTCCTAAATGGAGTTGAATCCCATGCAGTTTCTGGTCCTACGAGCAAGAGTTGTTTTCTGGTAAGGAAAGCCACTATTGCGCTGCCATTGCCATACACAGGACAAATAGCACTGTTGTCTGTTCCCAGCAAGTACAGTGTATTGGACTGAAGAGTATCTACTGTTCTTGTCAGGTTCCTAAGCAGAATTGAACTAGATATGGCCATGTATGTAGGAAGCACAGTTCTTTTGTTCTGAGCAAGCTCACTGTTCGGACCACATAGGAAACACCGTAGAGTAGAAGAGTGCTCTTTTCTCAAAAGCAGAGTGTGTTTCTTGTAAGGCGAGCTAGCATTCGTTTTCCAGTCCTAAATGGAGTTGAGTCACATGCAGTTTTTGGTCCTACGAGCAAGAGTTGTTTTCTGGTAAGAAGATTCACTATTGTGCTCCAATTGCCATACACAGTGCAAATAGCACTCGCGTCTGTGCCCAGCAAGTACACTGTATTGGATTGAAGAGGAGCTACTGTTCTTGTCAGTTTCCTAAGCAGAGTTGAACTAGATATGGCCCGTGTGTAGGAAGCATAGTTCTTTGGTTCTGAGCAAGCTCACTGTTCTGGCCCTATAGGAAACACAGTAGAGTAGAAGAGTGCTCTTTTCTCTAAAGCAGAGTGTGTTTCTTGTAAGGCGAGCTAGCATGTGTTTCCCAGTCCTAAATGGAGTTGAATCACATGCAGTTTGTAGTCCTATGAGCAAGAGTTATTTTCTGGTAAGGAAAGTCACTATTGTGCTCTCATTGCCATACACAGTGCAAATAGCACTCGCGTCTGTTCCCAGCAAGTACAGTGTATTGGACTGAAGAGGATCTACTGTTCTTGTCAGTTTCCTAAGCAGAGTTGAACTAGATATTATCCGTGAGTGTAGGAAGCACAGTTCTTTTGTTCTGAGCAAGCTCACTGTTTGGACCCCATAGGAAACACAGTAGAGTAGAAGAGTGCTCTTTTCTCTAAAGCAGAGTGTGTTTCTTGTAAGGCGAGCTAGCGTTTGTTTCGCAGTCCTAAATGGAGTTGAAACCCATGCAGTTTCTGGTACTACGAGCAAGAGTTGTTTTCTGGTAAGAAGAATCACTATCGCTCTGCCATTGCCATACACCGGGCAAATAGCACTGGCGTCTGTTCGCAGCAAGTACAGTGTTTTGGACTGAAGAGGATCTACTGTTCTTGTCAGGTTCCTAAGCAGAATTGAAATAGATATGGCCTGTGTGTGTAGGATGCACAGTTCTTATGTTCTGAGCAAGCTCACTGTTCTGGCCCTATAGGAAACACAGTAGAGTAGAAGAGTGCTCTTTTCTCTAAAGCAGAGTGTGTTTCTTGTAAGGTGAGCTATCGTTTGTTTCCCAGTCCTAAATGGAGTTGAATCACATGCAGTTTCTGGTCCTACGAACAAAAGATGTTTTCTGGTAAGGAAAGTCACATTGTGTTCCCATTGCCATACACAGTGCAAATAGCACTCGCGTCTGTTCCCAGCAAGTACAGTGTATTGGACTGAATAGGATCTACTGTTCTTGTCAGGTTCCTAAGCAGAGTTGAACTAGATATGGCCGGTGTGTAGGAAGCACAGTTATTATGTTCTGAGCAAGCTCACTGTTCTGGCCCTATAGGAAACATAGTAGAGTAGAAGAGTGCTCTTTTCTCTAAAGTAGAGTGTATTTCTTGTAAGGCGAGTTTGCATTTGTTTCCCAGTCCTAAATAGAGTTGAGTCACAGGCAGTTTTTGGTCCTACGAGCAAGAGTTGTTTTCTGGTAAGAAGAGTCACTATTGTGCTCCAAATGCCATACACAGTGCAAATAGCACTCGCGTCTGTTCCTAGCAAGTACAGTGTATTGGAATGAAGAGGATCTACTGTTCTTGTCAGTTTCCTAAGCAGAGTTGAACTAGATATGGCCCGTGTGTAGGAAGCACAGTTCTTTTGTTCTGAGCAAGCTCACTGTTCTGGCCCTATAGGAAACTAGTAGAGTAGAAGAGTGCTCTTTTCTCTAAAGCAGAGTGTGTTTTTTGTAACGCGAGCTCGCGTTTTTTTCCCAGTCCTAAATGGAGTTGAGTCACATGCAGTTTTTGGTCCTAAGAGCAAGAGTTATTTTCTGGTAAGAAGAGTCACTATTGTGCTCCAATTGCCATACACAGTGCAAATAGCACTCGCATCTGTGCCCAGCAAGTACAGTGTATTGGACTGAACAGGAGCTACTGTTCTTGTCAGTTTCCTAAGCAGAGTTGAACTAGATATGGTCCATGTGTGTAGGAAGCACAGTTATTTTGTTCTGAGCAAGCTCACTGTTTGGACCCCATAGGAAACACCATAGAGTAGAAGAGTGCTCTTTTCTCAAAAGCAGAGTGTGTTTCTTGTAAGGCGAGCTAGCATTTGTTTCCCAGTCCTTAATGGAGTTGAATCACATGCAGTTTGTAGTCCTATGAGCAAGAGTTGTTTTCTGGTAAGGAAAGTCACTATTGTGCTCTCATTGCCGTACACAGTGCAAATAGCACTCGCGTCTGTTCCCAGCAAGTACAGTGTATTGGACTGAAGAGGATCTACTGTTCTTGTCAGGTTCCTAAGCAGAGTTGAAATAGATATGGCCCGTGTGTGTAGGAAGCACAGTTCTGTTGTTCTGAGCAAGCTCACTCTTTGGACGCCATAGGAAACACAGTAGAGTAGAAGAGTGCTCTTTTTTCTAAAGCAGAGTGTGTTTCTTGTAATGCGAGCTAGCTTTGGTTCCCAGTCCTAAATGGAGTAGAATCACATGCAGTTTCTGTTCCTATGAGCAAGAGTTGTTTTATGGTAAGAATAGTCACTATTGCGCTGCCATTGCCATACACAGGACAAATAGCACTGGCGTCTGTTCCAAGCAAGTACAGTGTATTGGACTGAAGAGGATCTACTGTTCTTGTCAGGTTCCTAAGCAGAATTGAACTAGATATGGCCATGTGTGTAGGAAGCTCAGTTCTTTTGTTCTGAGCAGGCTCACGGTTCAGACCCCATAGGAAACACAGTAGAGTAGAAGATTGCTCTTTTCTCTAAAGCAGAGTGTGTTTCTTGTAATGCGAGCTAGCATTTGTTTCCCAGTCCTAAATGGAGTTGAATCACATGCAGTTTCTGATCCTACGAGCAAGAGTTGATTTCTGGTAAGGAAAGTCACATTGTGTTCCCATTGCCATACACAGTGCAAATAGCACTCGCGTCTGTTCCCAGCAAGTACAGTGTATTGGACTGAAGAGGATCTACTGTTCTTGTCAGGTTCCTAAGCAGAGTTGAACTAGATATGGCCGGTGTGTAAGAAGCACAGTTCTTTTGTTCTGAGCATGCTCACTGTTCTGGCCCGATGGGAAACACAGTAGAGTAGAAGAGTCCTCTTTTCTCTAAAGCAGAGTGTGTTTTTTGTAAGGCGAGCTCGCGTTTTTTCCCAGTCCTAAATGGAGTTGAGTCACATGCAGTTTTTGGTCCTAAGAGCAAGAGTTGTTTTCTGGTAAGAAGAGTCACTATTGTGTTCCACTTGCCATACACAGTGCAAATAGCACTCGCATCTGTGCCCAGCAAGTACAGTGTACTGGATGCACAGGAGCTACTGTTCTTGTCAGTTTCCTAAGCAGAGTTTAACTAGATATGGTCCATGTGTGTAGGAAGCACAGTTCTTTTGTTCTGAGCAAGCTCACTGTTCTTGCCCTATAGGAAACACAGTAGAGTAGAAGAGTGCTCTTTTCGCAAAAGCAGAGTGTATTTCTTGTAAGGCGAGCTAGCATTTGTTTCCCAGTCCTAAATGGAGTTGATTCACCTGCAGTTTGTAGTCCTATGAGCAAGAGTTGTTTTCTGGTAAGGAAAGTCACATTGTGCTCCCATTGCCATACACAGTGCAAATAGCACTCGTGTCTGTCCCCAGCAAGTACTGTGTTGCACTGAATAGGTGCTACTGTTCTTGTCAGTTTCCTATGCAGAGTTGAACTAGATATTATCTGTGTGTGTAGGAAGCACAGTTCATTTGATCTGAGCAAGCTCACTGTTCTTGCCCTATAGGAAACACAGTAGAGTAGAAGAGTGCTCTTTTCGAAAAAGCAGAGGGTGTTTTTGTAAGGCGAGCTAGCATTTGATTCCCAGTCCTAAATGGCGTTGAATCACATGCAGTTTCTATTCCTACGAGCAAGAGTTGTTTTCTGGTAAGGAAAGTCACTATTGCGTTCTCATTGCCATACACAGTGCAAATAGCACTGGCGTCTGATGGCAGCAAGTACAGTGTATTGGACTGAAGAGGATCTACTGTTCTTGTCAGGTTCCTAAGCAGAATTGAACTAGATATGGCCGTGTGTGTAGGAAGCACAGTTCTTTTGTTCTGAGCAAGCTCACTGTTTGGACCCCATAGGAAACACAGTAGAGTAGAAGAGTGCTCTTTTTTATAAAACAGAGTCTGTTTCTTGTAATGCGAGCAAGCGTTAGTTTCCCAGTCCTAAAAGGAGTGGAATCACATGCAGTTTCTGGTCCTACGAGCAAGCGTTGTTTTATGGTAAGAATAATCACAATTGCGCTGCCATTGCCATACAGAGGACAAATAGCACTGGCGTCTGTTCTCAGCAAGTACAGTGTATTGGACTGAAGAGGATCTACTGTTCTTGTCAGGTTCCTAAACAGAATTGATCTAGATATGGCCATGTGTGTAGGAAGCACAGTTTTTTTGTTCTGAGCAAGCTCATTGTTCGGACCCCATAGGAAACACAGTAGAGTAGAAGAGTGCTCTTTTCTCAAAAGCAGAGTGTGTTTCTTGTAAGGCGAGCTAGCGTTTGATTCCCAGTCCTAAATGGAGTTGAATCACATGCAGTTTCGGGTCCTACAAACAAGAGTTGTTTTCTGGTAAGGAAAGTCACTGTTGCGCTCCCATTGCCATACACAGTGCAAATAGCACTCCTGTCTGTTCCCAGCAAGTACAGTGTATTGGACTGAAGAGGATCTACTGTTCTTGTCAGGTTCCTAAGCAGAGTTGAAATAGATATGGCCCGTGTGTGTAGAAAGCACAGTTATTATGTTCTGAGCAAGCTCACTGTTCTCCCCTATAGGAAACACAGTAGAGTTGAAGAGTGCTCTTTACTCTAAAGTAGAGTGTATTTCTTGTAAGTCGAGCTCGCATTTGTTTCCCAGTCCTAAATAGAGTTGAGTCACAGGCAGTTTTTGGTCCTACGAGCAAGAGATGTTTTCTGGTAAGAAGAGTCACTATTGTGCTCCAAATGCCATACACAGGACAAAAAGCACTGGCGTCTGTTCGCAGCAAGTACAGTGTATTGGACTGAAGAGGATCTACTGTTCTTGTCAGGTTCCTAAGCAGAATTGAACTAGATATGACCGTGTGTGTAGGAAGCACAGTTCTTTTGTTCTGAGCAAGCTCACTGTTCGGACCCCTAGGAAACACAGTGGAGTAGAAGAGTGCTCTTTTCTCTAAAGCAGAGTGTTTTTCTTCTAAGGCGAGCTAGCATTTGTTTCCCAGTCCTAAATGTCGTTGAATCACATGCAGTTTGTGGTCCTATGAGCAAGAGTTGTTTTCTGGTCAGGAAAGACACTATTGTGTTCTCATTGCAATACACAGTGCAAATAGCACTCGCGTCTGTTCCCAGCAAGTACAGTGTATTGGACTGAAGAGGAGCTACTCTTCTTGTCAGTTTCCTATGCAGAGTTGAACTAGATATTATCTGTGTGTGTAGGAAGCACAGTTCATTTGATCTGAGCAAGCTCACTGTTCTTGCCCTATAGGAAACACAGTAGAGTAGAAGAGTGCTCTTTTCGCAAAACCAGAGTGTGTTTTTGTAAGGCATGCTAGCATTTGTTTCCCAGTCCTAAATGGCGTTGAATCACATGCAGTTTCTATTCCTACGAGCAAGAGTTGTTTTCTGGTAAGGAAAGTCACTTTTGTGTTCTCATTGCCATACACAGTGCAAATATCACTGGCGTCTGATCGCAGCAAGTACAGTGTATTGGACTGAAGAGGATCTACTGTTCTTGTCAGGTTCCTAAGCAGAATTGAACTAGATATGGCCGTGTGTGTAGGAAGCACAGTTCATTTGTTCTGAGCAAGCTCACTGTTTGGACCCCATAGGAAACACAGTAGAGTAGAAGAGTGCTCTTTTCTCTAAAGCAGAGTGTGTTTCTTGTAAGGCGAGCTAGCTTTTGTTTCCCAGTCCTAAATGGAGTTGAATCCCATGCAGTTTCTGGTCCTAAGAGCAAGAGTTGTTTTCTGTTAAGGAAAGTCACTATTGTGCTCCCATTGACATACACAGTGCAAATAGCACTCGCATCTTTTCCCAGAAAGTACAGTGTATTGGAGTGAAGAGGAGCTTCTGTTCTTGTCAGTTTCCTAAGCAGAGTTGAACTAGATATGGCCCGTGTGTCTAGGAAGCACAGTTCTTTTGTTCTGAGCATGCTCACTGTTTGCACCCCATATAAAACACAGTAGATTAGAAGAGTGCTCTTTTCTCTAAAGCAGAGTGTGTTTCTTCTAAGGCGAGCTAGCGTTTGTTTTCCAGTCCTAAATGGAGTGGATTCACATGCAGTTTCTGGTCCTACGAGCAAGAGTTGTGTTCTGGTAAGAAGAGTCACTATTGCGCTGCCATTGCCATATACAGGACCAATAGCACATGCGTCTGTTCCCAGCAAGTACAGTGTATTGGACTGAATAGGATCTACTGTTCTTGTCAGGTTCCTAAGCAGAATTGAACTAGATATGGACGGGTGTGTAGGAAGCACAGTTCTTTTGTTCTGAGCAAGCTCACTGTTCGGACCCCATAGGAAACACAGTAGAGTAGAAGAGTGCTCTTTTCTCAAAAGCAGAGTGTGTTTCTTGTAAGGCGAGCTAGCGTTTGTTTGCCAGTCCTAAATGGAGTTGAATCACATTCAGTTTCTGGTCCTACGAGCAAGAGTTGTTTTCTGGTAAGGAAAGTCACTATTGTGCTCCCATTGCCATACACAGTACAAATAGCACTCGCGTCTGTTCCCAGCAAGTACCGTGTATTGGACTGAAGAGGAGCTACTGTTCTTGTCAGTTTCCTAAGCAGAGTTGAACTAGATATGGCCCGTGTGTGTAGGAAGCACAGTTCTTATGTTCTGAGCAAGCTCACTGTTCTGGCCCTATAGGAAACACAGTAGAGTATATGAGTGCTCTTTTATCTAAAGCAGAGTGTGTTTCTTGTAAGGCGAGCTAGCGTTTGTTTCCAAGTCCTAAATGGAGTTGAATCCCATGCAGTTTCTGGTCTTACGAACAAGAGTTGTTCTGGTAAGGAAAGTCACAGTGTGCTCCCATTGCCATACACAGTGCAAATAGCACTCGCGTCTGTTTCCAGCAAGTACAGTGTATTGCACTGAAGAGGAGCTACTGCTCTTGTCAGTTTCCTAAGCAGAGTTTAACTAGATATGTTCCGTGTGTGTAGGAAGCACAGTTATTTTGTTCTGAGCAAGCTCACTGTTTGCACCCCATATTAAACACAGTAGATTAGAAGAGTGCTCTTTTCTCTAAAGCAGAGTGTGTTTCTTGTAAGGAGAGCTAGCGTTTGTTTTCCAGTCCTAAATGGAGTGGATTCACATGCAGTTTCTGGTCCTACGAGCAAGAGTTGTTTTCTGGTAAGAAGAGTCACTATTGCGCTGCCATTGCCATACACAGGACCAATAGCACATGCGTCTGTTCCCAGCAAGTACAGTGTATTGGACTGAATAGGATCTACTGTTCTTGTCAGGTTCCTTAGCAGAATTGAACTAGATATGGACGGGTGTGTAGGAAGCACAGTTCTTTTTTTCTGAGCAAGCTCACTCTTCGGACCCCTAGGAAACACAGTAGAGTAGAAGAGTGCTCTTTTCTCAAAAGCAGAGTGTGTTTCTTGTAAGGTGAGCTAGCGTTTGTTTGCCAGTCCTAAATGGAGTTGAATCACATTCAGTTTCTGGTCCTACGAGCAAGAGTTGTTTTCTGGTAAGGAAAGTCACTATTGCGCTCCCATTGCCTTACACAGTACAAATAGCACTCGCGTCTGTTCCCAGGAATTACAGTGTATCGGACTGAAGAGGAGCTACTGTTCTTGTCAGTTTCCTAAGCAGAGTTGAACTAGATATGGCCCGTGTGTGTAGGAAGCACAGTTCTTATGTTCTGAGCAAGCTCACTGTTCGGACCCCATAGGAAACACAGTAGAGGAGAAGAGTGCTCTTTTCTCAAAAGCAGAGAGTGTTTTTGGTAAGGCAAGCTAGCGTTTGTTTCCCAGTCCTAAATGGAGTTGAATCACATGCAGTTTCTGGTCCTACGAGCAAGAGATGTTTTCTGGTGAGGAAAGTCACTATTGCGCTCTTATTGCCATACACAGTGCAAATAGCACTGGCGTATGTTCCCAGCAAGTACAGTGTATTGGACTGAAGAGGAGCTACTGTTCTTGTCAGTTTCCTAAGCAGAGTTGAACTAGATATGGTTCATGTGTGTAGGAAGCACAGTTCTTTTGTTCTGAGTAAGCTCACTGTTCAGACCCATAGGAAACACAGTAGAATAGAAGAGTGCTCTTTTCTCAAAAGCAGAGTGTGTTTCTTGTAAGGCGTGCTAGCGTTTGTTTCCCAGTCCTATATGGAGTTGAATCCCATGCAGTTTCTGGTCCTACAAGCAAGAGTTGTTTTCTGGTAAGGAAAGTCACTGTTGCGCTCCCATTGCCATACACAGTGCAAATAGCACTCCCGTCTGTTCCCAGCAATTACAGTGTATTGGACTGAAGAGGAGCTACTGTTCTTCTCAGTTTCCTAAGCAGAGTTGAACTAGATATGGCCCGTGTGTCTAGGAAGCACAGTTCATTTGATCTGAGCAAGCTCACTGTTCTGGCCCTGTAGGAAACACAATAGAGTAGAAGAGTGCTCTTTTCGCAAAAGCAGAGTGTGTTTTTGTAAGGCGAGCTAGCATTTGTTTCCCAGTCCTAAATGGCGTTGAATCACATGCAGTTTGTGGTCCTACGAGCAAGAGTTGTTTTCTGGTAAGGAAAGTCACTATTGCGTTCTCATTGCCATACACAGTGCAAATAGCACTCTCGTCTGTTCCCAGCAAGTACAGTGTATTGGACTGAAGAGCAGCTACTGTTCTTGTCAGTTTCCTAAGCAGAGTTGAACTACATATGGTCCGTGTGTGTAGGAAGCACAGTTCTTTTGTTCTGAGCAAGCTCACTGTTTGGACCCAATAGGAAACACAGTAGAGTAGAAGAGTGCTCTTTTCTCAAAAGCTGAGTGTATTTCTTGTAAGGAGAGCTACCGTTTGTTTCCCATTCCTAAATGAAGTTGAATCACATGCAGTTTCTCGTCCTATGAGCAAGAGTTGTTTTCTGGTAAGGAAAGTCACTATTGTGCTCCCATTGCCACACAGTGCAAATAGCACTCACGTCTGTTCCCAGCAAGTACAATGTATTGGACTGAAGAGGAGCTACTGTTCTTGTCAGTTTCCTTAGCAGAGTTGAACTACATATGGTCCGTGTGTGTAGGAAGCACAGTTCTTTTGTTCTGAGCAAGCTCACTGTTTGTACTCCATAGGAAACACAGTAGAGTAGAAGAGTGCTCTTTCCTCTAAAGCAGAGTGTGTTTCTTGTAAGGCGAGCTCTCGTTTGTATCCCAGTCCTAATTGGAGTTGAATCACATGCAGTTTCTGGTCCTATGAGCATGAGTTGTTTTATGGTAAGAATAGTCACTATTGCGATCCCATTGCCATACACAGGACCAATAGCACATGCGTCTGTTCCCAGCAAGTACAGTGTATTGGACTGAATAGGATCTACTGTTCTTGTCAGGTTCCTAAGCAGAATTGAACTAGATATGGCCGTGTGTGTAGGAAGCACAGTTCTTTTGTTCTGAGCAAGCTCACTCTTCGAACCCCATAAGAAACACAGTAGAGTAGAAGAGTGCTCTTTTCGCAAAAGCAGAGTGTGTTTCTTGTAAGTCGAGCTAGCGTTTGTTTCCCAGTCCTAAATGGAGTTGAATCACATGCAGTTTCTGGTCCTACGAGCAAGAGTTGTTTTCTGGTAAGGAAAGTCACTATTGCGGTCCCATTGCCATACACAGTACAAATAGCACTCGCGTCTGTTCCCAGGAATTACAGTGTATCGGACTGAAGAGGAGCTACTGTTCTTGTCAGTTTCCTAAGCAGAGTTGAACTAGATATGGCCCGTGTGTGTAGGAAGCACAGTTCTTATGTTCTGAGCAAGCTCACTGTTCTGGCCCTATAGGAAACACAGTAGAGTAGATGAGTGCTCTTTTATCTAAAGCAGAGTGTGTTTCTTGTAAGGTGAGCTAGCGTTTGTTTCCTAGTCCTAAATGGAGTTGAATCACATGCAGTTTCTGCTTCTACGAACAAGAGTTGTTTTCTGGTAAGGAAAGTCACATTGTGCTCCCATTGCCATACACAGTGCAAATAGCACTCTTGTCTGTTCCCAGCAAGTACAGTTTATTGGAGTGAAGAGGAGCTACTGTTCTTCTCAGTTTCCTAAGCAGAGTTGAACTAGATATGGCCCGTGAGTGTAGGAAGCACAGTTCATTTGTTCTGAGCAAGTTCCCTGTTCTGGCCCTATAGGAAACACAGGAGAGTAAAAGAGTGCTCTTTTCTCAAAAGCAGAGTGTGTTTCTTGTAAGGCGATCTAGTGTTTTTTTCCCCAGTCCTAAATGGAGTGGAATCACATGCAGTTTCTTGTCCTATGAGCAAGAGTTGTTTTCTGGTAACGAAAGTCACTATTGTGTTCCCATTGCCATACACAGTGCAAAGAGCCCTCGCGTCTGTTCCCAGCAAGTACAGTGTATCGGACTGAAGAGGAGCTACTGTTGTTGTCAGTTTCCTAAACAGAGTTGAACGAGATATGGCCCGTGTGTGTAGGAAGCTCAGTTCTTTTGTTCTGAGCAAGCTCACTGTTTTGACCGCATAGGATACACAGTAGAGTAGAAGAGTGCTCTTTTCTCAAAAGCAGGGTGTGTTTCTTGTAAGGCGAGCTAGTGTTTGTTTCCCAGTTTTAAATGGAGTTGAATCACATGCAGTTTCTGTTCCTACGAGCAAGAGTTGTTTTCTGGTAAGGAAAGTCACTATTGCGCTCCCATTGCCATACACAGTGCAAATAGCACTCGCGTTTGTTCCCAGCAATTACAGTGTATCGGACTGAAGAGGAGCTACTGTTCTTGTCAGTTTCCTAAGCAGAGTTGAACTAGATATGGTCCGTGTGTAGGAAGCAATGTTTTCTGTTCTGAGCAAGCTCACTGTTTGGACCCCTAGGAAACACAGTAGAGTAGAAGAGTGCTCTTTTCTCAAATGCAGAATGTGTTTCTTGTAAGGCGAGCTAGTGTTTGTTTCCCAGTCCTAAATGGAGTTGAATCACATGCAGTTTTGGGTCCTACGAGCAAGAGTTGTTTTCTGGTAAGAAGAGTCACTATTGCACTGCCATTGCCATACAAAAGACAATTAGCACTGGCGTCTGTTCCCAGCAAGTACAGTGTATTGGACTGAAGAGGATCTACTGTTCTTGTCAGGTTTATAAGCAGAATTGAACTAGATATGGCCATGTGTGTAGGAAGCACAGTTTTTTTGTTCTGAGCAAGCTCACTGTTCGGACCCCATAGGAAACACAGTAGAGTAGAGGAGTGCTCTTTTCTCTAAAGCAGATTGTGTTTCTTGTAAGGCGAGCTAGCATTTGTTTCCCAGTCCTAAATGGAGTTGAATCACATGCAGTTTCTGGTCCTACGACTAAGAGTTGGTTTCTGGTAAGGAAAGACACTATTGCGCTCCCATTGCCATACATAGAGCAAATAGCGCTCGGTCCGTTCCTAGCATGTACAGTGCATCGGACTGAAGAGGAGCTACTGTTCTTGTCAGTTTCCTAAGCAGAGTTGAACGAGATATGGCCCGTGTGAAGGAAGCACAGTTCTTTTGTACTGATCAAGCTCACTGTTCTGGCCCTATAGGAAACACAGTAGAGTAGAAGAGTGCTCTTTTCTAAAAAGCAGAGTGTTTTTCTTGTAAGGCGAGCTTGCGTTTCTTTCCCAGTCCTAAATGGAGTTGAGACACATGCAGTTTTTGGTCCTACGAGCAAGAGTTTTTTTCTGGTAAGAAGAGTCACTATTGCACTCCCATTGCCATACACACTGCAAATCGCACTTGCATCTGTTCCCAGCAAGTACAGTGTATTGGACTGAAGAGGATCTACTGTTCTTGTCAGTTTCCTAAGCAGAGTTGAACTAGATATGTCCCGTGTGTGTAGGAAGCACAGTTCTTTTGTTCTGAGCAAGCTCACTATTCGGATCCCATAGGAGACTCAGTAGAGTAGAAGAGTACTCTTTTCTCAACAGCAGAGTGTGTTTCATGTAAGGCGAGCTAGCATTTGTTTCCCAGTCCTAAATGGAGTTGAATCACATGCAGTTTCTGGTCCTACGAGCAAGAGTTGTTTTCTGGTAAGAAGAGTCCCTATTGCGCTCCCATTGTCATACACAGAGCAAATAGTCCTGGCGTCTGTTCCTAGCATGTGCAGTGAATTGGACTGAAGAGGAGCTACTATTCTTGTCAGTTTCCTAAGCAGAGTTGAACTAGATATGGCCCGTGTGTGTAGGAAGCACAGTTCTTTTGTTCTGAGCAAGCTCACTGTTCACACCCATAGGAAACACAGTAGAGTAGAAGAGTGCTCTTTTCTCAAAAGCAGAGTGTGTTTCATGTAAGGCGAGCTAGCATTTGTTTCCCAGTCCTAAATGGAGTTGAATCACATGCAGTTTCTGTTCCTACGAGCAAGAGTTGTTTTCTGGTAAGAAAAGTCACTATTGCGCTCCCATTGCCATACACAGTGCAAATAGCATTCGCGTGTGTTCTCAGCTAGTACAGGGTATCGTACTGAAGAGGAGCTACTGTTTTTGTCAGTTTCCAGAGCAGAGTTGAACTAGATATGGCCCGTGTGTGTAGGAAGCATAGTTTTTTTTTTCTGAGCAAGATCACTGTTCTGGCCCTATAGGAAACACTTTAGAGTATAAGAGGGCTCTTTTCTCAAAAGCAGAGTGTGTTTCTTATAATGCGAGCTAGCATTTGTTTCCCAGTCCTAAATGGAGTTGAATCTCATGCATTTTCTGGTCCTATGAGCAAGAGTTGTTTTCTGGTAAGAAGAGTCACTATTGTGCTCCCATTGCCATACACAGTGCAAAAAGCACTCGCGTCTGTTCCCAGCAAGTACAGTGTATTGGACTGAAGAGTAGCTACTGTTGTTGTCAGTTTCCTAAACAGAGTTGAACGAGATATGGTCCGTGTGTAGGGAGCACAGTTTTCTGTTCTGAGCAAGCTCACTGTTTGGACCCCATAGGAAACACAGTAGAGTAGATGAGTGCTCTTTTCTCAAAAGCAGAGTGTGTTTCTTGTAAGGCGAGCTAGCATTTGTTTCCCAGTCCTAAATGGACTTGAATCCCATGCAGTTTCTGTTCCTACGAGCAAGAGTTGTTTTCTGGTAAGGAAAGTCACTATTGCGCTCCCATTGCCATATACAGTGCAAATAGCCCCCGCGTGTGTTCCCAGCTAGTACAGTGCACCGGACTGAAGAGGAGCTACTGTTTTTGTCAGTTTCCTAATCAGAGTTGAACTAGATATGGCCCGTGTGTGTAGGAAGCACAGTTTTTTTTTTTCTGAGCAAGCTCACTGTTCTGGCCCTATAGGAAACACTTTAGATTATAAGAGGGCTCTTTTCTCAAAAGCAGAGTGTGTTTCTTGTAATGCGAGCTAGCGTTTGTTTCCCAGTCCTAAATGGAGTTGAATCTCATGCAGTTTCTGGTCCTACGAGCAAGAGTTGTTTTCTGGTAAGAAGAGTCACTATTGTGCTCCCATTGCTATGCACAGAGCAAATAGCACTCGCATCTGTTCCCAGCAAGTACAGTGTATCGGACTGAAGAGTAGCTACTGTTGTTGTCAGTTTCCTAAGCAGAGTTGAACGAGATATGGCCCGTGTGTGTAGGAAGCTCAGTTCTTTTGTTCTGAACAAGCTCACTGTTTTGACCACAAGGAAACACAGTAGAGTCGAAGAGTGCTCTTTTCTCAAAAGCAGGGTGTGTTTCTTGTAAGGCGAGCTAGAGTTTGTTTTCCAGTCCTAAATGGAGTTGAATCACATGCTGTTTCTGGTCCTACGAGCAAGAGTTGTTTTCTGGTAAGGAAAGTCACTTTTGCGCTCCCATTGCCATACAGAGTGCAAATAGCACTCGCGTCTGTTCCCAGCAATTACAGTGTATGGGACTGAAGAGGAGCTACTGTTCTTGTTGGTTTCCTAAGCAGAGTTGAATTAGATATGGTCCGTGTCTAGGAAGCACAGTTTTCGTTTCTGAGCAAGCTCACTGTTTGGACCCCATAGGAAACACAGTAGAGTAGAAGAGTGCTCTTTTCTCAAAAGCAGAGTGTGTTTCTTGTAAGGCGAGCTAGCATTTGTTTCCCAGTCCTAAATGGAGTTGAATCACATGCAGTTTCCGGTCCTACGAGCAATAGTTTTTTTATGGTAAGAATAGTCACTATTGCGCTGCCATTGCAATACACAGGACAAATAGCACTGGCGTCTGTTCCCAGCAAGTACAGTGTATTGGACTGAAGAGGATCTACTGTTCTTGTCAGGTTCCTAAACACAATTGAGCTAGAAATGGCCGTGTGTGTAGGAAGCACAGTTCGTTTGTTCTGAGCAAGCTCACTGTTCTGGCCCTATAGGAAACACGGTAGAGTAGAAGAGTGCTCTTTTCTCAAAAGCAGAGTGTGTTTCTTGTAAGGCAAGCTAGCGTTTGTTTCCCAGTCCTAAATGGAGTTGAGTCACATACAGTTTCTGGTCCTAGGAACAAGAGTTGTTTTCTGGTAAGAAGAGTCACTATTGCGCTCCCATTGTCATACACAGGGCAAATAGTACTGGCGTCTGTTCCCAGCATGTACAGTGTATTGGACTGAAGAGGATCTACTGTTCTTGTCAGTATCCTAAGCAGAATTGAATAGATATGGCCCCAGTGTGCAGGAAGCACAATTCTTTTGTTCTGAGGAAGCTCACTCATCTGGCCCTATAGGAAACAAAGTACAGTAGAAGAATGCTCTTTTGTCAAAAGCAAAGAGTTTTCCTTGTAAGGCGAGCTAGCGTTTCTTTCCCAGTCCTAAATGGAGTTGAGACACATGCAGTTTTTGGTCCTATGAGCAAGAGTTTTTTTTCTGGTAAGAAGAGTCACTATTGCACTCTCATTGCCATACACAGTGCAAATAGCACTTGCATCTGTTCCCAGCAAGTACAGTGTATTGGACTGAAGAGGATCTACTGTTCTTGTCAGTTTTTTAAGCAGAGTTGAACTAGATATGGCCCGTGTGTGTAGGAAGCACAGTTCTTTTGTTCTGAGCAAGCTCACTGTTCGGACCCCATAGGAAACTCAGTAGAGTAGAAGAGTGCTCTTTTCTCAAAAGCAGAGTGTGTTTCATGTAAGGCGAGCTAGCATTTGTTTCCCAGTCCTAAATGGAGTTGAATCACATGCAGTTTCTGGTCCTGCGAGCAAGAGTTGTTTTCTGGTAAGAAGAGTCACTATTGCGCTCCCATTTTCATACACAGGGCAAATAGCGCTGGCGTCTGTTCCCAGCATGTACAGTGTATTGGACTGAAGAGGATCTACTGTTCTTGTCAGGTTCCTAAGCAGAGTTGAACTAGATATGGCCGTGTGTGTAGGAAGCACAGTTCTTTTGTTCTGAGCAAGCTCACTGTTCTGGCCCTATAGGAATCACAGTAGAGTAGAAGAGTGCTCTTTTCTCTAAAGCAGAGTGTGTTTTTTGTAAGGCGAGCTCGCGTTTGTTTCCCAGTCCTAAATGGAGTTGAGTCACATGCAGTTTTTGCTCCTATGAGCAAGTGTTGTTTTCTGGTAAGAAGAGTCACTATTTCGCTCCAATTGCCATACACAGTGCAAATAGCACTCGCGTCTGTTCCCAGCAAGTACAGTGTATTGGACTGAATAGGAGCTACTGTTCTTGTTACTTTCCAAAACATAGTTGAACTAGATATGGTCCGTTTGTGTAGGAAGCACAGTTCTTTTGTTCTCAGGAAGCTCACTGTTCTGGCCCTATAGGAAACACAGTAGAGTAGAACAGTGCTCTTTTCTCAAAAGCAGAGTGTGTTTCTTGTAAGGCGAGCTAGCGTTTGTGTCCCAGTCCTAAATGGAGTTTAATCACATGCAGTTTCTGGTCCTACGAGCAAGAATTGTTTTATGGTAAGAATAGTCACTATTGCGCTGCCATTACCATACACAGGACAAATAGCACTGGCATCTGTTCCCAGCAAGTACAGTGTATTGCACTGAAGAGGATCTACTATTCTTGTCAATTTCCTAAGCAGAATTGAACTAGATATGACCGTATGTGTAGATAGCACAGTTCTTTTGTTCTGAGCAAGCTCACTGTTTTGGTCTTAATGGAAACACAGTTGAGTAGAAGAGTGCTCTTTTCTCAAAGCAGAGTGTGTTTCTTGTAAGGCGAACTCGCGTTTGTTTCCCAGTCCTAAATGGAGTTGAGTCACATGCAGTTTTTTGTCCTACGAGCAAGAGTTGTTTTCTTTTAAGACGAGTCACTATTGTGCCCCAATTGCCATACACAGTGCAAATAGCACTCGCGTCTGTTCCCAGCAAGTACAGTGTATTGGACTGAAGAGGAGCTACTGTTCTTGTCAGGTTCCTAAGCAGAGTTGAACTAGATATGGTCCGTGTGTGTAGGAAGCACAGTTCTTTTGTTCTGAGCAAGCTCACTGTTTGGACCCCATAGGAAACACAGTAGAGTAGAAGAGTGCTCTCTTCTCAAAAGCAGAGTGTGTTTTTTGTAAGGCGAGCTAGTATTTGTTTCCCAGTCTTAACTGGAGTTGAATCCCATGCAGTTTCTGGTCCTAGGAGCAAGAGTTGTTTTCTGGTAAGAAGAGTCACTATTGCGCTCCCATTGTCATACACAGGGCATATAGCACTCGCGTCTGTTCCCAGCAAGTACAGTGTTTTGGACTGAAGAGGATCTACTATTCTTGTCAGTTTCCTAAGCAGAATTGAACTAGATATGACCGTGTGTTAAGGAAGCACAGTTCTTTTGTTCTGAGCAAGCTCACTCTTTTGGCCCTATAGGAAACACAGTAGAGTAGAAGAGTGGTCTTTTCTCTAAAGCAGAGTGTGTTTCTTGTAAGGCGAGCTCGCGTTTGTTTCCCAGTCCTAAATGGAGTTGAGTCACATGCAGTTTTTGCTCCTATGAGCAAGAGTTGTTTTCTGGTAAGAAGAGTCACTATTGTGCTCCAATTGCCATTCACATTGCAAATAGCACTCGCGTCTGTTCCCAGCAAGTACAGTGTATTGGACTGAATAGGAGCTACTGTTCTTGTCAGTTTCCTAATCAGAGTTGAACTAGATATGGTCCGTGTGTGTAGGAAGCACAGTTCTTTTGTTCTGAGGAAGCTCACTCATCTGGCCCTATAGGAAACACAGTATAGTAGAAGAATGCTCTTTTGTCAAAAGCAAAGAGTTTTTCTTGTAAGGCGAGCTAGCGTTTCTTTCCCAGTCCTAAATGGAGTTGAGACACATGCAGTTTTTGGTCCTATGAGCAAGAGTTTTTTTTTGGTAAGAAGAGTCACTATTGCACTCTCATTGCCATACATAGTGCAAATAGCACTTGCATCTGTTCCCAGCAAGTAAAGTGTATTGGACTGAATAGGAGCTACTGTTCTTGTCAGTTTCCTAAGCAGAGTTGAACTAGATATGATCCGTGTGTGTAGGAAGCACAGTTCTTTTGTTCTCAGCAAGCTCAGTGTTCTGGCCCGATAGGAAACACAGTAGAGTAGAACAGTGCTCTTTTCTCAAAAGCAGAGTGTGTTTCTTGTAAGGCGAGCTAGCGTTTGTTTCCCAGTCCTAAATGGAGTTGAATCACATGCACTTTCTGCTCAAACGAGCAAGAGTTGTTTTCTGGTAAGGAAGTAACTGTTGTGCTCCCATTGCCATACACAGTGCAAATAGCACCCGCGTCTGTTCCCAGCAAGTACAGTGTATCGGACTGAAGAGGAGCTACTGTTCTTGTCAGTTTCCTAAGCAGAGTTGAACTAGATACTGTCCGTGTGTAGGAAGCACAGTTTTTTGTTCTGAGCAAGCTCACTGTTTGGACCCCATTGTAAACACAGTAAAGTAGAAGAGTGCTCTTTTCTCAAAAGCAGAGTGTGTTTCTTGTAAGGTGAGCTAGTGTTTGTTTCCCAGTCCTAAATGGAGTTGAATCACATGCAGTTTCGGGTCCTAACAGCAAGAGTTGTTTTCTGGAAAGAAGAGTCACTATTGGGCTGCCATTGCCATACACAGGACAAATAGCACTGTTGTCTGTTCCCAGCAAGTACAGTGTATTGGACTGAAGAGGATCTACTCTTCTTGTCAGGTTTATAAGCAGAATTGAACTAGATATGGCCATGTGTGTAGGAAGCACAGTTTTTTTGTTCTGAGCAAGCTCACTGTTCGGACCCCATAGGAAACACAGTAGAGTAGAAGAGTGCTCTTTTCTCTAAAGCAGATTGTGTTTATTGTAAGGCGAGATAGCTTTGTTTCCCAGTCCTAAATGGAGTTGAATCACATACAGTTTCTGGTCCTACGAGCAAGAGTTGTTTTCTGGTAAGGAAAGTCACTATTGTGATCCCTTTGCCGTACACAGTGCAAATAGCACTCACGTCTGTTCCCAGCAAGTACAGTGTATTGGACTGAAGAGGAGCTACTGTTCTTGTCAGTTTCCTAAGCAGAGTTGAACTAGATATGGCCCGTGTGTGTAGGAAGCACAGTTCTTTTGTTCTGAGCAAGCTCACTCTTCTGGCCCTCTAGGAAACACAGTAGAGTAGAAGAGTGCTCTTTTCTCAAAAGCAGAGTGTGTTTCTTGTAAGGCCAGCTAGCGTTTGTTTCCCAGTCCTAAATGGAGTTGAATCACATGTAGTTTCCTGTCCTACGAGCAAGAGTTGTTTTCTGGTAAGGAAGTCACTATTGTGCTCCCATTGCCATACACAGTGCAAGTAGCACTCGCGTCTGTTCCCAGCAAGTACAGTGTATCGGACTGAAGAGGAGCTACTGTTCTTGTCAGTTTCCTAAGCAGAGTTGAATGAGATATGACCCGTGTGTGTAGGAAGCACAGTTCTTTTGTTCTGAGTAAGCTCACTGTTTGGACCCCATTGTAAACACAGTAAAGTAGAAGAGTGCTCTTTTCTCAAAAGCAGAGTGTGTTTCTTGTAAGGCGAACTCGCGTTTGTTTCCCAGTCCTAAATGGAGTTGAGTCACATGCAGTTTTTTGTCCTATGAGCAAGAGATGTTTTCTGGTAAGACGAGTCACTATTGTGCTCCCTTTGCCATACACAGTTCAAATAGCACTCGCGTCTGTTCCCAGCAAGTACAGTGTATTGGACTGAAGAGGAGCTACTGTTCTTGTCAGGTTCCTAAGCAGAGTTGAACTAGATATGGTCCGTGTGTGTAGGAAGCACAGTTCTTTTGTTCTGAGCAAGCTCACTGTTTGGACCCCATAGGAAACACAGTAGAGTAGAAGAGTGCTCTCTTCTCAAAAGCAGAGTGTGTTTTTTGTAAGGCGAGCTAGTATTTGTTTCCCAGTCTTAACTGGAGTTGAATCCCATGCAGTTTCTGGTCCTAGGAGCAAGAGTAGTTTTCTGGTAAGAAGAGTCACTATTGAGCTCCCATTGTCATACACAGGGCATATAGCACTCGCGTCTGTTCCCAGCAAGTACAGTGTTTTGGACAGAAGAGGATCTACTATTCTTGTCAGTTTCCTAAGCAGAATTGAACTAGATATGACCGTGTGTTTAGGAAGCACAGTTCTTTTGTTCTGAGCAAGCTCACTCTTTTGGCCCTATAGGAAACACAGTAGAGTAGAAGAGTGCTCTTTTCTCTAAAGCAGAGTGTGTTTCTTGTAAGGCGAGCTAGCGTTTGTTTCCCAGTCCTAAATGGAGTTGAGTCACATGCAGTACTTGTCCTACGAGCAAGAGTTGTTTTCTGGTAAGACGAGTCACTATTGTGCTCCAATTGCCATACACAGTGCAAATAGCACTCGCGTCTGTTCCCAGCAAGTACAGTGTAATGGACTGAAGAGGAGCTACTGTTCTTGTCAGGTTCCTATGCAGAGTTGAACTAGATATGGTCCGTGTGTGTAGGAAGCACAGTTCTTTTATTCTGAGCAAGCTCACTGTTAGGACACCATAGGAAACACTGTAGAGTACAAGAGTGCTCTCTTCTCAAAAGCAGAGTGTGTTTCTTGTAAGGAGAGCTAGCATTTGTTTCCCAGTCTTAACTGGAGTTGAATTCCATGCAGTTTCTGGTCCTAGGAACAAGAGTTGTTTTCTGGTAAGAAGAGTCACTATTGAGCTCCCATTGTCATACACAGGGCATATAGCACTCGTGTCTGTTCCCAGCAAGTACAGTGTTTTGGACTGAAGAGGATCTACTATTCTTGTCAGTTTCCTAAGCAGAATTGAACTAGATATGACCGTGTGTTAAGGAAGCACAGTTCTTTTGTTCTGAGCAAGCTCACACTTTTGGCCCTATAGGAAACACAGTAGAGAAGAAGAGTGCTCTTTACTCAAAAGCAGAGTGTGTTTCTTGTAAGGCGAGCTCGCGTTTGTTTCCCAGTCCTAAATGGAGTTGAGTCACATGCAGTTTTTGCTCCTACGAGCAAGAGTTGTTTTCTGGTAAGAAGAGTCACTATTGTGCTCCAATTGCCATTCACATTGCAAATAGCACTCGCGTCTGTTCCCAGCAAGTACAGTGTATTGGACTGAATAGGAGCTACTGTTCTTGTCAGTTTCCTAAGCAGAGTTGAACTAGATATGGTCCGTGTGTGTAGGAAGCACAGTTCGTTTGTTCTCAGCAAGCTCAGTGTTCTGGCCCGATAGGAAACACAGTAGAGTAGAAGAGTGCTCTTTTCTCAAAAGCAGAGTGTGTTTCTTGTAAGGCGAGCTAGCGTTTGTTTCCCAGTCCTAAATGGAGTTGAATCACATGCTGTTTCTGGTCAAACGTGCAAGAGTTGTTTTCTGGTAAGGAAGTAACTGTTGTGCTCCCATTGCCATACACAGTGCAAATAGCACCCGCGTCTGTTCCCAGCAAGTACAGTGTATCGGACTGAAGAGGAGCTACTGTTCTTGTCAGTTTCCTAAGCAGAGTTGAACTAGATATTGTCCGTGTGTAGGAAGCACAGTTTTTTGTTCTGAGCAAGCTCACTGTTTGGACCCCATAGGAAACACAGTAAAGTAGAAGAGTGCTCTTTTCTCAAAAGCAGAGTGTGTTTCTTGTAAGGTGAGCTAGTGTTTGTTTCCCAGTCCTAAATGGAGTTGAATCACATGCAGTTTCGGGTCCTAACAGAAAGAGTTGTTTTCTGGAAAGAAGAGTCACTATTGCGCTGCCATTGCCATACACAGGACAAATAGCACTGTGTCTGTTCCCAGCAAGTACAGTGTATTGGACTGAAGAGGATCTACTCTTGTTGTCAGGTTTATAAGCAGAATTGAACTAGATGTGGCCATGTGTGTAGGAAGCACAGTTTTTTTGTTCTGAGCAAGCTCACTGTTCGGACCCCATAGGAAACACAGTGCAGTAGAAGAGTGCTCTTTTCTCTAAAGCAGATTGTGTTTATTGTAAGGCGAGATAGCATTTGTTTCCCAGTCCTAAATGGAGTTGAATCACATACAGTTTCTGGTCCTACGAGCAAGAGTTGTTTTCTGGTAAGGAAAGTCACCATTGTGCTCCCATTGCCATACACAGTGCAAATAGCGCTCACGTCTGTTCCCAGCAAGTACAGTGTATTGGACTGAAGAGGAGCTACTGTTCTTGTCAGTTTCCTAAGCAGAGTTGAACTAGATATGGCCCGTGTGTGTAGGAAGCACAGTTCTTTTGTTCTGAGCAAGCTCACTCTTCTGGCCCTCTAGGAAACACAGTAGAGTAGAAGAGTGCTCTTTTCTCAAAAGCAGAGTGTGTTTCTTGTAAGGCCAGCTAGCGTTTGTTTCCCAGTCCTAAATGGAGTTGAATCACATGTAGTTTCCTGTCCTACGAGCAAGAGTTGTTTTCTGGTAAGGAAGTCACTATTGTGCTCCCATTGCCATACACAGTGCAAGTAGCAATCGCGTCTGTTCCCAGCAAGTACAGTGTATCGGACTGAAGAGGAGCTACTGTTCTTGTCAGTTTCCTAAGCAGAGTTGAATGAGATATGACCCGTGTGTGTAGGAAGCACAGTTCTTTTGTTCTGAGTAAGCTCACTGTTTGGACCCCATTGTAAACACAGTAAAGTAGAAGAGTGCTCTTTTCTCAAAAGCAGAGTGTGTTTCTTGTAAGGCGAACTCGCGTTTGTTTCCCAGTCCTAAATGGAGTTGAGTCACATGCAGTTTTTTGTCCTACGAGCAAGAGTTGTTTTCTGGTAAGACGAGTCACTATTGTGCTCCAATTGCCATACACAGTGCAAATAGCACTCGCGTCTGTTCCCAGCAAGTACAGTGTATTGGACTGAAGAGGAGCTACTGTTCTTGTCAGGTTCCTAAGCAGAGTTGAACTAGATATGGTCCGTGTGTGTAGGAAGCACAGTTCTTTTGTTCTGAGCAAGCTCACTGTTTGGACCCCATAGGAAACACAGTAGAGTAGAAGAGTGCTCTCTTCTCAAAAGCAGAGTGTGGTTTTTGTAAGGCGAGCTAGTATTTGTTTCCCAGTCTTAACTGGAGTTGAATCCCATGCAGTTTCTGGTCCTAGGAGCAAGAGTTGTTTTCTGGTAAGAAGAGTCACTATAGCGCTCCCATTGTCATACACAGGGTATATAGCACTCGCGTCTGTTCCCAGCAAGTACAGTGTTTTGGACTGAAATGGATCTACTATTCTTGTCAGTTTCCTAAGCAGAATTGAACTAGATATGACCGTTTGTTTAGGAAGCACAGTTCTTTTGTTCTGAGCAAGCTCACTCTTTTGGCCCTATAGGAAACACAGTAGAGTAGAAGAGTGCTCTTTTCTCTAAAGCAGAGTGTGTTTCTTGTAAGGCGAACTCGCGTTGTTTCCCAGTCCTAAATGGAGTTGAGTCACATGCAGTTTTTGTCCTACGATCAAGAGTTGTTTTCTGGTAAGACGAGTCACTATTGTGCTCCAATTGCCATACACAGTGCAAATAGCACTCGCGTCTGTTCCCAGCAAGTACAGTGTAATGGACTGAAGAGGAGCTACTGTTCTTGTCAGGTTCCTATGCAGAGTTGAACTAGATATGGTCCGTGTGTGTAGGAAGCACAGTTCTTTTATTCTGAGCAAGCTCACTGTTTGGACGCCATAGGAAACACTGTAGAGTAGAAGAGTGCTCTCTTCTCAAAAGCAGAGTGTGTTTCTTGTAAGGAGAGCTAGCATTTGTTTCCCAGTCTTAACTGGAGTTGAATTCCATGCAGTTTCTGGTCCTAGGAACAAGAGTTGTTTTCTGGTAAGAAGAGTCACTAATGAGCTCCCATTGTCATACACAGGGCATATAGCACTCGCGTCTGTTCCCAGCAAGTACAGTGTTTTGGACTGAAGAGGATCTACTATTCTTGTCAGTTTCCTAAGCAGAATTGAACTAGATATGACCGTGTGTTTAGGAAGCACAGTTCTTTTGTTCTGAGCAAGCTCACACTTTTGGCCCTGTAGGAAACACAGTAGAGAAGAAGAGTGCTCTTTACTCAAAAGCAGAGTGTGTTTCTTGTAAGGCGAGCTCGCATTTGTTTCCCAGTCCTAAATGGAGTTGAGTCACATGCAGTTTTTGCTCCTACGAGCAAGAGTTGTTTTCTGGTAAGAAGAGTCACTATTGTGCTCCAATTGCCATACACAGTGCAAATTGCACTCGCGTCTGTTCCCAGCAAGTACAGTGTATTGGACTGAATAGGAGCTACTGTTCTTGTCAGTTTCCTAAGCAGAGTTGAACTAGATATGGTCCGTGTGTGTAGGAAGCACAGTTCGTTTGTTCTCAGCAAGCTCAGTGTTCTGGCCCGATAAGAAACACAGTAGAGTAGAAGAGTGCTCTTTTCTCTAAAGCAGAGTGTGTTTCTTGTAAGGCGAGCTAGCGTTTGTTTCCCAGTCCTAAATGGAGTTGAATCACATGCAGTTTCTGGTCAAACGAGCAAGAGTTGTTTTCTGGTAAGGAAGTAACTGTTGTGTTCCCATTGCCATACACAGTGCAAATAGCAACCGCGTCTGTTCCCAGCAAGTATAGTGTATCGGACTGAAGAGGAGCTACTGTTCTTGTCAGTTTCCTAAGCAGAGTTGAACTAGATATTGTCCGTGTGTAGGAAGCACAGTTTTTTGTTCTGAGCAAGCTCACTGTTTGGACCCCATAGGAAACACAGTAAAGTAGAAGAGTGCTCTTTTCTCAAAAGCAGAGTGTGTTTCTTGTAAGGTGAGCTAGTGTTTGTTTCCCAGTCCTAAATGGAGTTGAATCACATGCAGTTTCGGGTCCTAACAGAAAGAGTTGTTTTCTGGAAAGAAGAGTCACTATTGCGCTGCCATTGCCATACACAGGACAAATAGCACTGTGTCTGTTCCCAGCAAGTACAGTGTATTGGACTGAAGAGGATCTACTCTTGTTGTCAGGTTTATGAGCAGAATTGAACTAGATATGGCCATGTGTGTAGGAAGCACAGTTTTTTTGTTCTGAGCAAGCTCACTGTTCGGACCCCATAGGAAACACAGTGGAGTAGAAGAGTGCTCTTTTCTCTAAAGCAGATTGTGTTTATTGTAAGGCGAGATAGCATTTGTTTCCCAGTCCTAAATGGAGTTGAATCACATACAGTTTCTGGTCCTACGAGCAAGAGTTGTTTTCTGGTAAGGAAAGTCACCATTGTGCTCCCATTGCCATACACAGTGCAAATAGCGCTCACGTCTGTTCCCAGCAAGTACAGTGTATTGGACTGAAGAGGAGCTACTGTTCTTGTCAGTTTCCTAAGCAGAGTTGAACTAGATATGGCCCGTGTGTGTAGGAAGCACAGTTCTTTTGTTCTGAGCAAGCTCACTCTTGTGGCCCTCTAGGAAACACAGTAGAGTAGAAGAGTGCTCTTTTCTCAAAAGCAGAGTGTGTTTCTTGTAAGGCCAGCTAGCGTTTGTTTCCCAGTCCTAAATGGAGTTGAATCACATGTAGTTTCCTGTCCTACGAGCAAGAGTTGTTTTCTGGTAAGGAAGTCACTATTGTGCTCCCATTGCCATACACAGTGCAAGTAGCAATCGCGTCTGTTCCCAGCAAGTACAGTGTATCGGACTGAAGAGGAGCTACTGTTCTTGTCAGTTTCCTAAGCAGAGTTGAATGAGATATGACCCGTGTGTGTAGGAAGCACAGTTCTTTTGTTCTGAGTAAGCTCACTGTTTGGACCCCATTGTAAACACAGTAAAGTAGAAGAGTGCTCTTTTCTCAAAAGCAGAGTGTGTTTCTTGTAAGGCGAACTCGCGTTTGTTTCCCAGTCCTAAATGGAGTTGAGTCACATGCAGTTTTTTGTCCTACGAGCAAGAGTTGTTTTCTGGTAAGACGAGTCACTATTGTGCTCCAATTGCCATACACAGTGCAAATAGCACTCGCGTCTGTTCCCAGCAAGTACAGTGTATTGGACTGAAGAGGAGCTACTGTTCTTGTCAGGTTCCTAAGCAGAGTTGAACTAGATATGGTCCGTGTGTGTAGGAAGCACAGTTCTTTTGTTCTGAGCAAGCTCACTGTTTGGACCCCATAGGAAACACAGTAGAGTAGAAGAGTGCTCTCTTCTCAAAAGCAGAGTGTGTTTTTTGTAAGGCGAGCTAGTATTTGTTTCCCAGTCTTAACTGGAGTTGAATCCCATGCAGTTTCTGGTCCTAGGAGCAAGAGTTGTTTTCTGGTAAGAAGAGTCACTATTGCGCTCCCATTGTCATACACAGGGCATATAGCACTCACGTCTGTTCCCAGCAAGTACAGTGTTTTGTACTGAAGAGGATCTACTATTCTTGTCAGTTTCCTAAGCAGAATTGAACTAGATATGACCGTGTGCTTAGGAAGCACAGTTCTTTTGTTCTGAGCAAGCTCACTCTTTTGGCCCTATAGGAAACACAGTAGAGTAGAAGAGTGCTCTTTTCTCTAAAGCAGAGTGTGTTTCTTGTAAGGCGATCTCGCATTTGTTTCCCAGTCCTAAATGGAGTTGAGTCACATGTAGTTTTTGCTCCTACGAGCAAGAGTTGTTTTCTGGTAAGAAGAGTCACTATTATGCTCCAATTGCCATACACATTGCAAATAGCACTCGCGTCTGTTCCCAGCAAGTACAGTGTATTGGACTGAATAGGAGCTACTGTTCTTGTCAGTTTCCTAAGCAGAGTGGAACTAGATATGGTCCGTGTGTGTAGGAAGCTCAGTTCTTTTGTTCTGAGGAAGCTCACTCATCTGGCGCTATAGGAAACACAGTATAGTAGAAGAATGCTCTTTTGTCAAAAGCAAAGTGTTTTTCTTGTAAGGCGAGCTAGCGTTTCTTTCCCTGTCCTAAATGGAGTTGAGACACATGCAGTTTTTGGTCCTACGAGCAAGAGTTGTTTTCTGGTAAGAAGAGTCACTATTGCACTCTCATTGCCATACACAGTGCAAATAGCACTTGCATCTGTTCCCAGCAAGTACAGTGTATTGGACTGAAGAGGATCTACTGTTCTTGTCAGTTTTTTAAGCAGAGTTGAACTAGATATGGCCCGTGTGTGTAGGAAGCACAGTTCTTTTGTTCTGAGCAAGCTCACTGTTCGGACCCCATAGGAAACTCAGTAGAGTAGAAGAGTGCTCTTTTCTCAAAAGCAGAGTGTGTTTCATGTAAGGCAAGCTAGCATTTGTTTCCCAGTCCTAAATGGAGTTGAAACACATGCAGTTTCTGGTCCTACGAGCAAGAGTTGTTTTCTGGTAAGAAGAGTCACTATTGTGCTCCCATTGTCATACACAGGGCAAATAGCACTCGCTTCTGTTCCCAGCAAGTACAGTGTATTGGACTGAAGAGGATCTACTATTCTTGTCAGTTTCCTAAGCAGAATTGAACTAGATATGACCGTGTGTGTAGGAAGCACAGTTCTTTAGTTCTGAGCAAGCTCACTGTTTTGGTCCTATAGGAAACACAGTTGAGTAGAAGAGTGCTCTTTTCTCTAAAGCAGAGTGTGTTTCTTGTAAGGCGAGCTCACGTTTGTTTCCCAGTCCTAAATGGAGTTGAGACACATGCAGTTTTTGGTCCTACGAGCAAGATTTGTTTTCTGGTAAGAAGAGTCACTATTGCGCTCAAATTGCCATACACAGTGCAAATAGCACTCGCGTCTGTTCCTCGCAAGTACAGTGTATTGGGCTGAATAGGAGCTACTGTTCTTGTCAGTTTCCTAAGCAGAGTTGAACTAGATATGGTCCGTGTGTGTAGGAAGCACAGTTCTTTTGTTCTCAGCAAGCTCACTGTTCTGGCCCGATAGGAAACACTGTAGAGTAGAAGAGTGCTCTTTTCTCAAAAGCAGAGTGTGTTTCTTGTAAAACGAGCTATCGTTTGTTTCCCAGTCCTAAATGGAGTTGAATCACATGCAGTTTCTGGTCCTATGAGCAAGAGTTGTTTTCTGGTAAGAAGAGTCACTATTGCGCTCCCATTGTCATACACAGGGCAAATAGTGCTGGCGTCTGTTCCCAGCATGTACAGTGTATTGGACTGAAGAGGATCTACTGTTATTGTCAGGTTCCTAAGCAGAGTTGAACTAGATATGGCCGTTTGTGTAGGAAGCACAGTTCTTTTGTTCTGAGCAGGCTCACTGTTCTGGCCCTATAGGAAACACAGTAGAGTAGAAGAGTGCTCTTTTCTCTAAAGCAGAGTGTGTTTCTTGTAAGGCGAGCTCGCGTTTGTTTCCCAGTCCTAAATGGAGTTGAGACACATGCAGTTTTTGGTCCTACGAGCAAGAGTTGTTTTCTGGTAAGAAGAGTCACTATTTCGCTCCAATTGCCATACACAGTGCAAATAGCACTCGCGTCTGTTCCCAGCAAGTACAGTGTATTGGACTGAATAGGAGCTACTGTTCTTGTTAGTTTCCAAAGCATAGTTGAACTAGGTATGATCCGTTTGTGTAGGAAGCACAGTTCTTTTGTTCTCAGCAAGCTCACTGTTCTGGCCCTATAGGAATCACAGTAGAGTAGAAGAGTCCTCTTTTCTCTAAAGCAGAGTGTGTTTCTTGTAAGGCGAGCTCGTGTTTGTTTCCCAGTCCTAAATGGAGTTGAGTCACATGCAGTTTGTGGTCCTACGAGCAAGAGTTGTTTTCTGGTAAGGAAAGTCACTATTGCGTTCTCATTGCCTTACACAGTGCAAATAGCACTCGCGTCTATTCCTAGCAAGTACAGTGTATTGGACTGAAGAGGAGCTACTGTTCTTGTCAGTTTCCTAAGCAGAGTTGAACTACATATGGTCCGTGTGTGTAGGAAGCACAGTTCTTTTGTTCTGAGCAAGCTCACTGTTTGGACCCCATAGGAAAAACAGTAGAGTAAAAGAGTGCTCTTTTCTCTAAAGCAGAGTGTGTTTCTTGTAAGGCAAGCTAGCTTTTGTTTCCCAGTCCTAAATGGAGTTGAATCCCATGCAGTTTCTGGTCCTAAGAGCAAGAGTTGTTTTCTGGTAAGGAAAGTCACTATTGTGCTCCCATTGCCATACACAGTGCAAATAGAACTCGCGTCTGTTCCCAGCAAGTACAGTGTATTGGAGTGAAGAGGAGTTACTGTTCTTCTCAGTTTCCTAAGCAGAGTTGAACTAGATATGTCCCGTGTGTCTAGGAAGCACACTTATTACGTTCTGAGCAAGCTCAATGTTCTGGACCTATAGGAAACACAGTAGAGTAGAAGAGTGCTCTTTTCTGTAAAGCAGAGTGTGTTTCTTGTAAGGCGAGCTCGCGTTTGTTTCCCAGTCCTAAATGGAGTTGAGTCACAGGCAGTTTTTGGTACTACCAGCAAGAGTTGTTTTCTGGTAAGGAAAGTCACTATTGCGCTCCCATTGCCATACACAGTACAAATAGCCCTCGCGTCTGTTCCCAGGAATTACAGTGTATTGGACTGAAGAGGAGCTACTGTTCTTGTCAGTTTCCTAAGCAGAGTTGAACTAGATATGGCCATGTGTGTAGGAAGCACAGTTCTTTTGTTCTGAGCAAGCTCACTGTTCTGGCACTATAGGAAACACAGTAGAGTAGAAGAGTGCTCTTTTCTCTAAAGCAGAGTGTGTTTCTTGTAAGGCGAGCTAGCATTTGTTTCCCAGTCCTAAATGGAGTTGAATCACATGCAGTTTCTGGTCCTACCAGCAAGAGTTGTTTTATGGTTAGAAGAGTCACTATTGCGCTGCCCTTGCCATACACAGGAAAAATAGCACTGGCGTCTGTTCCCAGCAAGTACAGTGTATTGGACTGAAGAGGATCTACTGTTCTTGTCAGGTTTTTAAGCAGAATTGAAATAGATATGGCCGTGTGTGTAGGAAGCACAGTTCTTTTGTTCTGAGCAAGCTCACTGTTCGGACCCCATAGGAAACACAGTAGAGTAGAAGAGTGCTCTTTTCTCAAAAGCAGAGTATGTTTCTTGTAAGGCGAGCTACCATTTTTTCCCAGTCCTAAATGGAGTTGAATCACATGTAGTTTCTGTTCCTACGAGCAAGAGTTGTTTTCTGGTAAGGAAAGTCACTATAGCGCTCCCATTGCCATACACAGTGCAAATAGCACTCATGTCTGTTCCCATCAAGTACAGTGTATCGGACTGAAAAGGAGCTACTGTTCTTGTCAGTTTCCTAAGCAGAGTTTAACTAGATATGTTCCGTGTGTGTAGGAAGCACAGTTCTTTTGTTCTGAGCAAGCTCACTGTTTGCACCCCATATTGAACACAGTAGAGTAGAAGAGTGCTCTTTTCTCTAAAGCAGAGTGTGTTTCTTGTAAGGCTAGCTAGCGTTTGTTTCCCAGTCCTAAATGGAGTGGAGTCACATGCAGTTTCTGGTCCTACGAGCAAGAGTTGTTTTCTGGTAAGAAGAGTCACTATTGTGCTGCCATTGCCATACACAGGACCAATAGCACATGCGTCTGTTCCCAGCAAGTACAGTGTATTGGACTGAGTAGGATCTACTGTTCTTGTAAGGTTCCTAAGCAGAATTGAACTAGATATGGACGGGTGTGTAGGAAGCACAGTTCTTTTGTTCTGAGCAAGCTCACTGTTCGGACCCCATAGGAAACACAGTAGAGTAGAAGAGTGCTCTTTTCTCAAAAGCAGAGTGTGTTTCTTGTAAGGCGAGCTAGCGTTTGTTTTCCAGTCCTAAATGGAGTTGAATCACATGCAGTTTCTGGTCCTACGAGCAAGAGTTGTTTTCTGGTAAGGAAAGTCACTATTGCGGTACCATTGCCATACACAGTACAAATAGCACTCGCGTCTGTTCCCAGGAATTACAGTGTATTGGACTGAAGAGGACCTACTGTTCTTGTCAGTTTCCTAAGCAGAGTTGAACTAGATATGGTTCATGTGTGTAGGAAGCACAGTTCTTTTGTTCTGAGCAAGCTCACTGTTCGGACTAATAGGAAACACAGTAGAATAGAAGAGTGCTCCTTTCTCAAAAGCAGAGTGTGTTTCTTGTAAGGCGAGCTAGCATTTGTTTCCCAGTCCTAAATGGAGTTGAATCACATGCAGTTTCTGGTCCTACGAACAAGAGTTGTTTTCTGGTAAGGAAAGTCACTGTTGCGCTCCCATTGCCATACACAGTGCAAATAGCACTCCCGTCTGTTCCCAGCAATTACAGTGTATTGGACTGAAGAGGAGCTACTATTCTTCTCAGTTTCCTAAGCAGAGTTGAACTAGATATGGCCCGTGTGTCTAGGAAGCACAGTTCATTTGATCTGAGCAAGCTCACTGTTCTGGCCCTATAGGAAACACAGTAGAGTAGAAGAGTGCTCTTTTCGCAAAAGCAGAGTGTGTTTTTGTAAGGCGAGCTAGCATTTGTTTCCCAGTCCTAAATGGCGTTGAATCACATGCAATTTGTGGTCCTACGAGCAAGAGTTGTTTTCTGGTAAGGAAAGTCACTATTGCGTTCTCATTGCCATACACTGTGCAAATAGCACTCGCGTCTGTTCCCAGCAAGTACAGTGTATTGGACTGAAGAGCAGCTACTGTTCTTGTCAGTTTCCTAAGCAGAGTTGAACTACATATGGTCCGTGTGTGTAGGAAGCACAGTTCTTTTGTTCTGAGCAAGCTCACTGTTTGGACACAATAGGAAACACAGTAGAGTAGAAGAGTGCTCTTTTTACAAAATCAGAGTGTATTTCTTGTAAGGAGAGCTACCGTTTGTTTCCCATTCCTAAATGGAGTTGAATCACATGCAGTTTCTGGTCCTATGAGCAAGAGATGTTTTCTGGTAAGGAAAGTCACTATTGTGCTCCCATTGCCATACACACTGCAAATAGCACTCACGTCTGTTCCCAGCAAGTACAATGTATTGGACTGAAGAGGAGCTACTGTTCTTGTCAGTTTCCTAAGCAGAGTTGAACTACATATGGTCCGTGTGTGTAGGAAGCACAGTTCTTTTGCTCTGAGCAAGCTCACTGTTTGGACCCCACAGGAAACACAGTAGAGTAGAAGAGTGCTCTTTCCTCTAAAGCAGAGTGTGTTTCTTGTAAGGCGAGCTAGCGTTTGTATCCCAGTCCTAAATGGAGTTGAATCACATGCAGTTTCTGGTCCTATGAGCATGAGTTGTTTTATGGTAAGAATAGTCACTATTGCGCTCCCATTGCCATACACAGGACCAATAGCACATGCGTCTTTTCCCAGCAAGTACAGTGTATGGAACTGAATAGGATCTACTGTTCTTGCCAGGTTCCTAAGCAGAATTGAACTAGATATGGCCGTGTGTGTAGGAAGCACAGTTCTTTTGTTCTGAGCAAGCTCACTGTTCGGACCCCATAAGAAACACAGTAGAGTAGAAGAGTGCTCTTTTCGCAAAAGCAGAGTGTGTTTCTTGTAAGTCGAGCTAGCGTTTGTCTCCCAGTCCTAAATGGAGTTGAATCACATGCAGTTTCTGGTCCTACGAGCAAGAGTTGTTTTCTGGTAAGGAAAGTCACTATTGCGCTCCTGTTGCCATACACAGTACAAATAGCACTCGCGTCTGTTCCCAGGAATTACAGTGTATCGGACTGAAGAGGAGCTACTGTTCTTGTCAGTTTCCTAAGCAGAGTTGAACTAGATATGGCCCGTGTGTGTAGGAAGCACTGTTCTTATGTTCTGAGCAAGCTCACTGTTCTGGCCCTATAGGAATCACAGTAGAGTAGATGAGTGCTCTTTTATCTAAAGCAGAGTGTGTTTCTTGTAAGGCGAGGTGGCGTTTGTTTCCTAGTCCTAAATGGAGTTGAATCACATGCAGTTTCTGGTCCAACGAACAAGAGTTGTTTTCTGGTAAGGAAAGTCACATTGTGCTCCCATTGCCATACACAGTGCAAATAGCACTCGCGTCTGTTCCCAGCAAGTACAGTGTATTGGAGTGAAGAGGAGCTACTGTTCTTCTCAGTTTCCTAAGCAGAGTTGAACTAGATATGGCCCGTGAGTGTAGGAAGCACAGTTCATTTGTTCTGAGCAAGTTCACTGTTCTGGCCCTTTAGGAAACACAGGAGAGTAAAAGAGTGCTCTTTTCTCAAAAGCAGAGTGTATTTCTTGTAAGGCGAGGTAGTGTTTTTTTTCCCAGTCCTAAATGGAGTTGAATCACATGCAGTTTCTGGTCCTATGAGCAAGAGTTGTTTTCTGGTAAGGAAAGTCACTATTGTGTTCCTATTGCCATACACAGTGCAAATAGCACTCGCGTCTGTTCCCAGCAAGTACAGTGTATCAGACTGAAGAGGAGCTACTGTTGTTGTCAGTTTCCTAAACAGAGTTGAACGAGATATGGCCCGTGTGTGTAGGAAGCACAGTTCTTTTGTTCTGAGCAAGCTCACTGTTTTGACCACATAGGAAACACAGTAGAGTAGAAGAGTGCTCTTTTCTCAAAAGCAGGGTGTGTTTCTTGTAAGGCGAGCTAGTGTTTGTTTCCCAGTTTTAAATGGAGTTGAATCACATGCAGTTTCTGGTCCTACGAGCAAGAGATGTTTTCTGGTAAGGAAAGTCACTATTGCGCTCCCATTGCCATACACAGTGCAAATAGCACTCGCGTCTGTTCCCAGCAATTACAGTGTATCGGAGTGAAGAGGAGCTACTGTTCTTATCAGTTTCCTAAGCAGAGTTGAACTAGATATGGTCCGTGTGTAGGAAGCAATATTTTCTGTTCCGAGCAAGCTCACTGTTTGTACCCCATAGGAAACACAGTAGAGTAGAAGACTGCTCCTTTCTCAAATGCAGAATGTGTTTCTTGTAAGGCGAGCTAGTGTTTGTTTCCCAGTCCTAAATGGAGTTGAATCACATGCAGTTTTGGGTCCTACGAGCAAGAGTTGTTTTCTGGTAAGAAGAGTCACTATTGCACTGCCATTGCCATACAAAAGACAATTAGCACTGGTGTCTGTTCCCAGCAAGTACAGTGTATTGGACTGAAGAGGATCTACTGTTCTTGTCAGGTTTATAAGCAGAATTGAACTAGATATGGCCATGTGTGTAGGAAGCACAGTTTTTTTGTTCTGAGCAAGCTCACTGTTCGGACCCCATAGGAAACACAGTAGAGTAGAGGAGTGCTCTTTTCTCTAAAGCAGATTGTGTTTCTTGTAAGGCGACCTAGCATTTCTTTCCCAGTCCTAAATGGAGTTGAATCCCATGCAGTTTCTGGCCCTACGAGCAAGATTTGTTTTATGGTAAGGAAAGTCACTATTGTGTTCCCATTGCCATACACAGTGCAAAGAGCACTCGCGTCTGTTCCCAGCAAGTACAGTGTATCGGACTGAAGAGGAGCTACTGTTCTTGTCAGTTTCCTAAGCAGAGTTGAACGAGATATGGCGCGTGTGTGTAGGAAGAACAGTTCTCTTGTTCTGAGCAAGCTCACTGTTCTGGCCCTATAAGAAACACAGTAGAGTAGAAGAGTGCTCTTTTCTCTAAAGCAGAGTGTGTTTCATGTAAGGCGAGCTAGCATTTGTTTCCCAGTCCTAAATGGAGTTCAATCACATGCAGTTTCTGGTCCTACGACTAAGAGTTGGTTTCTGGTAAGGAAAGACACTATTGCGCACCCATTGCCATACATAGAGCAAATAGCGCTCGGTCCGTTCCTAGCAAGTACAGTGCATCATACTGAAGAGGAGCTACTGTTCTTGTCAGTTTCCTAAGCAGAGTTGAACTAGATATGGCCCGTGTGAAGGAAGCACAGTTCTTTTGTACTGATCAAGCTCACTGTTCTGGCCCTATAGGAAACACAGTAGAGTAGAAGAGTGCTCTTTTCTCAAAAGCAGAGTGTTTTTCTTGTAAGGCGAGCTTGCGTTTCTTTCCCAGTCCTAAATGGAGTTGAGACACATGCAGTTTTTGGTCCTACGAGCAAGAGTTTTTTTCTGGTAAGAAGAGTCACTTTTGCACTCCCATTGCCATACACAGTGCAAATCGCACTTGCATCTGTTCCCAGCAAGTACAGTGTATTGGACTGAAGAGGATCTACTGTTCTTGTCAGTTTCCTAAGCAGAGTTGAACTAGATATGGCCCGTGTGTGTAGGAAGCACAGTTCTTTTGTTCTGAGCAAGCTCACTATTCGGATCCCATAGGAGACTCAGTAGAGTAGAAGAGTACTCTTTTCTCAAAAGCAGAGTGTGTTTCATGTAAGGCGAGCTAGCATTTGTTTCCCAGTCCTAAATGGAGTTGAATCACATGCAGTTTCTGTTCCTACGAGCAAGAGTTGTTTTCTGGTAAGAAGAGTCCCTATTGCGCTCCCATTGTCATACACAGAGCAAATAGTCCTGGCGTCTGTTCCTAGCATGTACAGTGAATTGGACTGAAGAGGAGCTATTATTCTTGTCAGTTTCCTAAGCAGAATTGAACTAGATATAGCCCGTGTGTGTAGGAAGCACAGTTCTTTTGTTCTGAGCAAGCTCACTGTTCCCACCCATAGAAACACAGTAGAGTAGAAGAGTGCTCTTTTCTCAAAAGCAGAGTGTGTTTCATGTAAGGCGAGCTAGCGTTTGTTTCCCAGTCCTAAATGGAGTTGAATCTCATGCATTTTCTTGTCCTATGAGCAAGAGTTGTTTTCTGGTAAGAAGAGTCACTATTGTGCTCCCATTGCCATACACAGTGCAAATAGCACTCGCGTCTGTTCCCAGCAAGTACAGTGTATCGGACTGAAGAGTACCTACTGTTGTTGTCAGTTTCCTAAACAGAGTTGAACGAGATATGGCCCGTGTGTGTAGGAAGCTCAGTTCTTTTGTTCTGAGCAAGCTCACTGTTTTGACCACATAGGAAACACAGTAGAGTAGAAGAGTGCTCTTTTCTCAAAAGCAGAGTGTGTTTCTTGTAAGGCGAGCTAGTGTTTGTTTCCCAGTCCTAAATGGAGTTGAATCACATGCAGTTTCTGGTCCTACGAGCAAGAGTTGTTTTCTGGTAAGGAAAGTCCCTATTGTGCTCCCATTGCCATACACAGTGCAAATAGCACTCGCGTCTGTTCCCAGCAATTACAGTGTATCGGACTGAAGAGGAGCTACTGTTCTTGTCAGTTTCATAAGCAGAGTTGAACTAGATATGGCCCGTGTGTGTAGGAAGCACAGTTTTCTGTTCTGAGCAAGCTCACTGTTTGGACTCCATAGGAAACACAGTAGAGTAGATGAGTGCTTTTTTCTCAAAAGCAGAGTGTGTTTCTTGTAAGGCGAGCTAGCATTTGTTTCCCAGTCCTAAATGGAGTTGAATCCCATGCAGTTTCTGTTCCTACAAGCAAGAGTTGTTTTCTGGTAAGGAAAGTCACTATGGCGCTCCCATTGCCATACACAGTGCAAATAGCCCTCGCATGTGTTCCCAGCTAGTACAGTGTACCGGACTGAAGAGGAGCTACTGTTTTTGTCAGTTTCCTAATCAGAGTTGAACTAGATATGGCCCGTGTGTGTAGGAAGCACAGTTTTTTTTTCTGAGCAAGCTCACTGTTCTGGCCCTATAGGAAACACTTTAGAGTATAAGAGGGCTCTTTTCTCAAAAGCAGAGTGTGTTTCTTGTAATGCGAGCTAGCGTTTGTTTCCCAGTCCTAAATGGAGTTGAATCTCATGCAGTTTCTGGTCCTACGAGCAAGAGTTGTTTTCTGGTAAGAAGAGTCACTATTGTGCTCCCATTGCTATACACAGAGCAAATAGCACTCGCGTCTGTTCCCAGCAATTACAGTGTATCGGACTGAAGAGTAGCTACTGTTGTTGTCAGTTTCCTAAGCAGAGTTGAACGAGATATGGCCCGTGTGTGTAGGAAGCTCAGTTCTTTTGTTCTGAGCAAGCTCACTGTTTTGACCACATAGGAAACACAGTAGAGTAGAAGAGTGCTCTTTTCTCAAAAGCAGGGTGTGTTTCTTGTAAGGCGAGCTAGAGTTTGTTTCCCAGTCCTAAATGGAGTTGAATCACATGCTGTTTCTGGTCCTATGAGCAAGAGTTGTTTTCTGGTAAGGAAAGTCACTTTTGTGCTCCCATTGCCATACACAGTGCAAATAGCACTCGCATCTATTCCCAGCAATTACAGTGTATCGGACTGAAGAGGAGCTACTGTTCTTGTCGGTTTCCTAAGCAGAGTTGAACTAGATATGGTCCGTGTGTAGGAAGCACAGTTTTCTGTTCTGAGCAAGCTCACTGTTTGGACCCCATAGGAAACACAGTAGAGTAGAAGAGTGCTCTTTTCTCAAAAGCAGGGTGTGTTTCTTGTAAGGCGAGCTAGCATTTGTTTCCCAGTCCTAAATGGAGTTGAATCACATGCAGTTTCTGGTCCTACGAGCAATAGTTTTTTTATGGTAAGAATAGTCACTATTGCGCTGCCATTGCAATACACAGGACAAATAGCACTGTCGTCTGATCCCAGCAAGTACAGTGTATTGGACTGAAGAGGATCTACTGTTCTTGTCAGGTTCCTAAACTGAATTGAACTAGATATGTCCGTGTGTGTAGGAAGCACAGTTCTTTTGTTCTGAGCAAGCTCACTGTTCTGGCCCTATAGGAAACACAGTAGAGTAGAAGAGTGCTCTTTTCTCAAAAGCGGAGTGTATTTCTTGTAAGGCGAGCTAGCGTTTGTTTCCCAGTCCTAAATGGAGTTGAGTCACATGCAGTTTCTGGTCCTAGGAACAAGAGTTGTTTTCTGGTAAGAAGAGTCACTATTGCGCTCCCATTGTCATACACACGGCAAATAGTACTGGCGTCTGTTCCCAGCATGTACAGTGTATTGGACTGAAGAGGATCTACTGTTCTTGTCAGTTTCCTAAGCAGAATTGAACAGATATGGCCCCTGTGTGCAGGAAGCACAGTTCTTTTGTTCTGAGGAAGCTCACTCATCTGGCCCTAAACGAAACACAGTATAGTAGAAGAATGCTCTTTTGTCAAAAGCAAAGAGTTTTTCTTGTAAGGCGAGCTAGCGTTTCTTTCCCAGTCCTAAATGGAGTTGAGACACATGCAGTTTTTGGGCCTACGAGCAAGAGTTTTTTTCTGGTAAGAAGAGTCACTATTGCACTCTCATTGCCATACACAGTGCAAATAGCACTTGCATCAGTTCCCAGCAAGTACAGTGTATTGGACTGAAGAGGATCTACTGTTCTTGTCAGTTTTTTAAGCAGAGTTGAACTAGATATGGCCCGTGTGTGTAGGAAGCACAGTTCATTTGTTCTGAGCAAGCTCACTGTTCAGACCCCATAGGAAACTCAGTAGAGTAGAAGAGTGCTCTTTTCTCAAAAGCAGAGTGTGTTTCATGTAAGGCAAGCTAACATTTGTTTCCCAGTCCTAAATGGAGTTGAATCACATGCAGTTTCTGGTCCTGCGAGCAAGAGTTGTTTTCTGGTAAGAAGAGTCACTATTGCGCTCCCATTGTCATACACAGGGCAAATAGCACTCGCGTCTCTTCCCAGCAAGTACAGTGTATTGGACTGAAGAGGATCTACTATTCTTGTCAGTTTCCTAAGCAGAATTTAACTAGATATGACCGTGTGTTTAGGAAGCACAGTTCTTTTGTTCTGAGCAAGCTCACTGTTTTGGTCCTATAGGAAACACAGTTGAGTAGAAGAGTGCTCTTTTCTCAAAAGCAGAGTGTGTTTCTTGTAAGGCGAGCTAGCATTTGTTTCCCAGTCCTAAATGGAGTTGAATCACATGCAGTTTGTAGTCCTATGAGCAAGAGTTGTTTTCTGGTAAGGAAAGTCACTATTGTGCTCTCATTGCCACACACAGTGCAAATAGCACTCGCGTCTGTTCCCAGCAAGTACAGTGTATCGGACTGAAGAGGAGCTACTGTTCTTGTCAGTTTCCTAAGCAGAGTTGAACTAGATATTGTCCGTGTGTAGGAAGCACAGTTTTTTGTTCTGAGCAAGCTCACTGTTTGGACCCCATAGGAAACACAATAAAGTAGAAGAGTGCTCTTTTCTCAAAAGCAGAGTGTGTTTCTTGTAAGGTGAGCTAGTGTTTGTTTCCCAGTCCTAAATGGAGTTGAATCACATGCAGTTTCGGATCCTAACAGCAAGAGTTGTTTTCTGGAAAGAAGAGTCACTATTGCACTGCCATTGCCATACACAGGACAAATAGCACTGTTGTCTGTTCCCAGCAAGTACAGTGTATTGGACTGAAGAGGATCTACTCTTCTTGTCAGGTTTATAAGCAGAATTGAACTAGATATGGCCATGTGTGTAGGAAGCACAGTTTTTTTGTTCTGAGCAAGCTCACTGTTCGGACCCCATAGGAAACACAGTAGAGTAGAAGAGTGCTCTTTTCTCTAAAGCAGATTGTGTTTCTTGTAAGGCGAGCTAGCATTTTTTTCCCAGTCCTAAATGGAGTTGAATCACATACAGTTTCTGGTCCTACGAGCAAGAGTTGTTTTCTGGTAAGGAAAGTCACTATTGCGCTCCCATTGACATACACAGTGCAAATAGCACTCGCGTCTCTTCCCAGCAAGTACAGGGTATTGGACTGAAGAGGAGCTACTGTTCTTGTCCGTTTCCTAAGGAGAGTTGAACTAGATATGGTCGGTGTGCGTAGGAAGCACAGTTCTTTTGTTCTGAGCAAGCTAACTGTTTGGACCCCATAGAAAACACAGTAGAGTAGAAGAGTGCTCTTTTCTCAAAAGCAGAGTGTGTTTCTTGTAAGGAGAGCTAGCGTTTGTTTTCCAGTCCTAAAAGGAGTTGAATCCCATGCAGTTTCTGGTCCTATTGTCAAGAGTTGTTTTGTGGTAAGAATAGTAAATATTGCGCTGCCATTGCCATACACAGGACAAATAGCACTGGAGTCTGTTCCCAGCAAGTACAGTGTATTGGACTGAAGAGGATCTACTGTTCTTGTCAGGTTCCTAAGCAGAATTGAACTAGATATGGCCGTGTGTGTAGGAAGCACAGTTCTTTTGTTCTGAGCAAGCTCACTGTTCTGGCCCTATAGGAAACACAGTAGAGTAGAAGAGTGCTCTTTTCTCAAAAGCAGAGTGTATTTCTTGTAAGGCGACCTAGCATTTGTTTCCCAGTTCTATATGGAGTTGAATCACATGCAGTTTCTGGTCCTACAAGCAAGAGTTGTTTTTTGGTAAGGAAAGTCACTATTGCGCTCCCATTGCCATAAACAGTGCAAATAGCACTCGCGTCTATTCCCAGCAAGTACAGTGTATCGGACTGAAGAGGAGCTACTGTTCTTGTCAGTTTCCTAAGCAGAGTTGAACTAGATATGGTCGGTGTGTGTAGGAAGCACAGTTCTTTTGTTCTGAGCAAGCTTACTGTTTGGACCCCATAGGAAACACAGTAGAGTAGATGAGTGCTCTTTTCTCTAAAGCAGAGTGTGTTTCTTGTAAGGCGAGCAAGCGTTTGTTTCCCAGTCCTAAATGGAGTTGAATCACATGCAGTTTCTGGTGCTACAAGCAAGAGTTGTTTTCTGGTAAGAAGAGTCACTATTGTGCTGCCATTGCCATACACAGGACAAATAGCACTGGCGTCTCTTCCCAGCAAGTACAGTGTATTGGACGGAAGAGGATCTACTGTTCTTGTCAGGTTCCTAATCAGACTTGAACTAGATATGGCCATGTTTGTAGGAAGCACAGTTTTTTTGTTCTGAGCAAGCTCACTGTTCGGACCCCATAGGGAACACAGTAGAGTAGAAGAGTGCTCTTTTCTCTAAAGCAGAGTGTGTTTCTTGTAAGGCGAGCTCGCCTTTGTTTACCAGTCTTAAATGGAGTTGTCACAGGCAGTTTCTGGTCCTACGAGCAAGAGTTGTTTTCTGGTAAGAAGAGTCACTATTGCGCTTCAATTGCCATACACAGTGCAAATAGCACTCGCGTCTATTCCCAGCAAGTACAGTGTATTGGACTGAATAAAAGCTACTGTTCTTGTCAGTTTCCTAAGCAGAGTTGAACTAGATATGGCCGTGTGTGTAGGAAGCACAGTTCTTTTGTTCTGAGCAAGCTCACTGTTCTGGCCCTACAGGAAACACAGTAGAGTAGAAGAGTTCTCTTTCTCTAAAGCAGAGTGTGTTTCTTGTAAGGCGAGCTAGCGTTTGTTTCCAGTCCTAAATGGAGTTGAATCACATGCAGTTTCTGGTCCTACGAGCAAGGGTTGTTTTATGGTAAAAAGAGTCACTATTGCGCTGCCATTGCCATACACAGGACAAATTCCACTGGCGTCTGTTCCCAGCAAGTACAGTGTATTGGACTGAAGAGGATCTACTGTTCTTGTCAGTTTCCTAAGCAGAGTTGAACGAGATATGTCCCGCGTGTTTAGGAAGCACAATTCTTTTGTTCTGAGCAAGCTCACTGTTTGGACACCATAGGAAACACATTAGAGTAGAAGAGTGCTCTTTTCTCAAAAGCAGAGTGTGTTTCTTGTAAGGCGAGCTAGCGTTTGTTTCCCAGTCCTAAATGGAGTTGAATCACATGCAGTTTCTGGTCCTACAAGCAAGAGTTGTTTTCTGGTAAGAAGAGTCACTATTGAGCTGCCATTTCCATACACAGGACAAATAACACTGGCGTCTTTTCCCAGCAAGTACAGTGTATTGAATGGAAGAGGATCTACTGTTCTTGTCAGGTTCCTAAGCAGACTTGAACTAGATATGGCCGTATGTGTAGGAAGCACAGTTTTTTTGTTCTGAGCAAGCTCACTGTTGAGAACCCATAGGAAACACAGTAGAGTATAGAGTGCTCTTTCCTCAAAAGCAGAGTGTGTTTCATGGAAGGCGAGCTAGCGATGGTTCCCAGTCATAAATGGAGTTGAGTCACATGCAGTTTTTTCTCCTACGAGCAAGAGTTGTTTTCTGGAAAGATGAGTCACTATTGTGGTCCAATAGCCATACACAGTGCAAAGAGCACTTGCGTCTGTTCCCCGCAAGTACAGTGTATTGGACTGAAGAGGAGCTACTGTTCTTGTGAGTTTCCTAAGCAGAGTTGAAATAGATATGGCCCGTGTGTGTAGGAAGCACAGTTCTTTTGTTCTGAGCAAGCTCACTGTTCGGACCCCATAGGAAAGACAGTAGAGTAGAAGAGTGCTCTTTTCTCAAAAGCAGAATGTGTTTCATGTAAGGCAAGCTAGCATTTGTTTCCCAGTCATAAATTGAGTTGAATCACATGCAGTTTCTGGTCCTACGAGCAAGAGTTGTTTTATGGTAAGAAGAGTCACTATTGCACTGCCATTGCCATACACAGGACAAATAGCACTGTTGTCTGTTCCCAGCAGTACAGTGTATTGGAATGAAGAGGATCTACTGTTCTTGTCAGGTTCCTAAGCAGAATTGAACTAGGTGTGGCGGTGTGTGTAGGGAGCTCGATTTTTTGTTCTGAGCAAGCTCACTGTTCGGAACTCATAGGAAACACAGTAGTGTAGAAGAGTGCTCTTTTCTCAAAAGCAGAGTGTGTTTCTTGTAAGGCGAGCTAGCGTTTGTTTCCTAGTCCTAAATGGAGTTCAATCACAGGCAGTTTCCAGTCCTATGAGCAAGAGTTGTTTTCTGGTAAGAAGAGTCAATATTGCGCTGCCATTGCCATACACAGGACAAATAGTACTGGAGTCTCTTCCCAGCAAGTACAGTGTATTGGACTGAAGAGGATCTACTGTTCTTGTCAGGTTCCTAAGCAGAATTGAACTAGATATGGCCATGGGTGTAGGAAGCACAGTTCTTTTGTTCTGAGCAAGTTCACTGTTCGGACCTCTTAGGAAACACAATAGAGTAGAAGAATGCTCTTTTCTCAAAAGCAGAGTGTGTTTCTTGTAAGTCGAGCTAGCGTTTGTTTCCTAGCCCTAATTGGAGTTCAATCACAGGCAGTTTCCTGTCCTATGAGCAAGAGTTCTTTTCTGGTAAGGAAAGTTACTATTGTGCTCCCATTGCCATACACAGTGCAAATAGCACTGGCGTCTGTTCCCAGCAAGTACAGTGTATTGGACTAAATAGGAGCTACTGTTCTTGTCCGTTTCCTAAGGAGAGTTGAACTAGATATGGTCGGTGTGCATAGGAAGCACAGTTCTTTTGTTCTGAGCAAGCTAACTGTTTGGACCCCATAGAAAACACAGTAGAGTAGAAGAGTGCTCTTTTCTCAAAAGCAGAGTGTGTTTCTTGTAAGGAGAGCTAGCGTTTGTTTTCCAGTCCTAAAAGGAGTTGAATCCCATGCAGTTTCTGGTCCTATTGTCAAGAGTTGTTTTGTGGTAAGAATAGTAAATATTGCGCTGCCATTGCCATACACAGGACAAATAGCACTGGAGTCTGTTCCCAGCAAGTACAGTGTATTGGACTGACGAGGATCTACTGTTCTTGTCAGGTTCCTAAGCAGAATTGAACTAGATATGGCCGTGTGTGTAGGAAGCACAGTTCTTTTGTTCTGAGCAAGCTCACTGTTCTGGCATTATAGGAAACACAGTAGAGTAGAAGAGTGCTCTTTTCTCAAAAGCAGAGTGTATTTCTTGTAAGGCGAGCTAGCATTTGTTTCCCAGTTCTATATGGAGTTGAATCACATGCAATTTCTGGTCCTACAAGCAAGAGTTGTTTTTTGGTAAGGAAAGTCACTATTGCGCTCCCATTGCCATAAACAGTGCAAATAGCACTCGCGTCTATTCCCAGCAAGTACAGTGTATCGGACTGAAGAGGAGCTACTGTTCTTGTCAGTTTCCTAAGCAGAGTTGAACTAGATATGGTCGGTGTTTGTAGGAAGCACAGTTCTTTTGTTCTGAGCAAGCTTACTGTTTGGACCCCATAGGAAACACAGTAGAGTAGATAAGTGCTCTTTTCTCTAAAGCAGAGTGTGTTTCTTGTAAGGCGAGCTAGCGTTTGTTTCCCAGTCCTAAATGGAGTTGAATCACATGCAGTTTCTGGTGCTACAAGCAAGAGTTGTTTTCTGGTATGAAGAGTCACTATTGCGCTGCCATTGCCATACACAGGACAAATAGCACTGGCGTCTCTTCCCAGCAAGTACAGTGTATTGGACTGAAGAGGATCTACTGTTCTTGTCAGGTTCCTAATCAGACTTGAACTAGATATGGCCATGTTTGTAGGAAGCACAGTTTTTTTGTTCTGAGCAAGCTCACTGTTCGGACCCCATAGGGAACACAGTAGAGTAGAAGAGTGCTCTTTTCTCTAAAGCAGAGTGTGTTTCTTGTAAGGCGAGCTCGCCTTTGTTTACCAGTCTTAAATGGAGTTGTCACAGGCAGTTTCTGGTCCTACGAGCAAGAGTTGTTTTCTGGTAAGAAGAGTCACTATTGCGCTTCTATTGCCATACACAGTGCAAATAGCACTCGCGTCTGTTCCCAGCAAGTACAGTGTATTGGACTGAATAAAAGCTACTGTTCTTGTCAGTTTCCTAAGCAGAGTTGAACTAGATATGGCCGTGTGTAGGAAGCACAGTTCTTTTGTTCTGAGCAAGCTCACTGTTCTGGCCCTACAGGAAACACAGTAGAGTAGAAGAGTTCTCTTTCTCTAAAGCAGAGTGTGTTTCTTGTAAGGCGAGCTACCGTTTGTTTCCCAGTCCTAAATGGAGTTGAATCACATGCAGTTTCTGGTCCTACGAGCAAGGGTTGTTTTATGGTAAAAAGAGTCACTATTGCACTGCCATTGCCATACACAGGACAAATTCCACTGGCGTCTGTTCCCAGCAAGTACAGTGTATTGGACTGAAGAGGATCTACTGTTCTTGTCAGGTTTATAAGCAGAATTGAACTAGATATGGCCGTGTGTGTAGGAAGCACAGTTTTTTTGTTCTGAGCAAGCTCACTGTTCGGACCCCATAGGAAACACAGTAGAGTAGAAGAGTGCTCTTTTCTCTAAAGCAGATTGTGTTTCTTGTAAGGCGAGCTAGCATTTTTTTCCCAGTCCTAAATGGAGTTGAATCACATGCAGTTTCTGGTCCTACGAGCAAGAGTTGTTTTCTGGTAAGGAAAGTCACTATTGCGCTCCCATTGACATACACAGTGCAAATAGCACTCGCGTCTCTTCCCAGCAAGTACAGTGTATTGGACTGAATAGGAGTTACTGTTCTTGTCAGTTTCCTAAGCAGAGTTCAACTAGTTATGGCCGTGTGTGTAGGAAGCACAGTTCTTTTTTTCTGAGCAAGCTCACTGTTCAGGCCCTATAGGAAACACAGTAGAGTAGAAGAATGCTCTTTTCTCAAAAGCAGATTGTGTTTCTTGTAAGGCGAGCTAGCGTTTGTTTCCCAGTCCTATATGGAGTTGAATCTGATGCAGTTTCTGGTCCTACGAGCAAGAGTTGTTTTCTGTTAAGAAAAGTCACTATTGCGCTCCCATTGCCATACACAGTGCAAATAGCACTCACGTCTGTTCCCAGCAAGTACAGTGTATTGGACTGAAGAGGAGCTACTGTTCTTGTCAGTTTCCTAAGCAGAGTTGAACGAGATATGTTCCGCGTGTTTAGGAAGCACAATTCTTTTGTTCTGAGCAAGCTCACTGTTTGGACACCATAGGAAACACATTAGAGTAGAAGAGTGCTCTTTTCTCAAAAGCAGAGTGTGTTTCTTGTAAGGCGAGCTAGCGTTTGTTTCCCAGTCCTAAATGGAGTTGAATCACATGCAGTTTCTGGTCCTACAAGCAAGAGTTGTTTTCTGGTAAGAAGAGTCACTATTGAGCTGCCATTTCCATACACAGGACAAATAACACTGGCGTCTTTTCCCAGCAAGTACAGTGTATTGAATGGAAGAGGATCTACTGTTCTTGTCAGGTTCCTAAGCAGACTTGAACTAGATATGGCCGTGTTTGTAGGAAGCACAGGTTTTTTGTTCTGAGCAAGCTCACTGTTGAGAACCCATAGGAAACACAGTAGAGTATAGAGTGCTCTTTCCTCAAAAGCAGAGTGTGTTTCATGGAAGGCGAGCTAGCGATGGTTCCCAGTCATAAATGGAGTTGAGTCACATGCAGTTTTTTCTCCTACGAGCAAGAGTTGTTTTCTGGAAAGACGAGTCACTATTGTGCTCCAATAGCCATACACAGTGCAAAGAACACTCGCGTCTGTTCACCGCAAGTACAGTGTATTGGACTGAAGAGGAGCTACTGTTCTTGTGAGTTTCCTAAGCAGAGTTGAACTAGATATGGCCCGTGTGTGTAGGAAGCACAGTTCTTTTGTTCTGAGCAAGCTCACTGTTCGGACCCCATAGGAAAGACAGTAGAGTAGAAGAGTGCTCTTTTCTTAAAAGCAGAATGTGTTTCATGTAAGGCGAGCTAGCATTTGTTTCCCAGTCATAAATTGAGTTGAATCACATGCAGTTTCTGGTCCTACGAGCAAGAGTTGTTTTATGGTAAGAAGAGTCACTATTGCACTGCCATTGCCATACACAGGACAAATAGCACTGTTGTCTGTTCCCAGCAGTACAGTGTATTGGAATGAAGAGGATCTACTGTTCTTGTCAGGTTCCTAAGCAGAATTGAACTAGGTGTGGCGGTGTGTGTAGGGAGCTCGATTTTTTGTTCTGAGCAAGCTCACTGTTCGGAACTCATAGGAAACACAGTAGTGTAGAAGAGTGCTCTTTTCTCAAAAGCAGAGTGTGTTTCTTGTAAGGCGAGCTAGCGTTTGTTTCCTAGTCCTAAATGGAGTTCAATCACAGGCAGTTTCCAGTCCTATGAGCAAGAGTTGTTTTCTGGTAAGAAGAGTCAATATTGCGCTGCCATTGCCATACACAGGACAAATAGTACTGGAGTCTCTTCCCAGCAAGTACAGTGTATTGGACTGAAGAGGATCTACTGTTCTTGTCAGGTTCCTAAGCAGAATTGAACTAGATATGGCCATGTGTGTAGGAAGCACAGTTCTTTTGTTCTGAGCAAGTTCACTGTTCGGACCTCTTAGGAAACACAATAGAGTAGAAGAGTGCTTTTTTCTCTAACTCAGAGTGTGTTTCTTGTAAGGCGAGTTAGATTTTGTTTCAGAGTCCTAAATGGAGTTGAATCACATGCAGTTTCCGGTCCTATGAGCAAGAGTTTTTTTCTGCTAAGAAGAGTAACTGTTGTGCTCCAATTGTCATACACAGAGCAAATAGCACACGCGTCTGTTCCCATATGAACAGTGTATTGGACTGAAGAGGATCTACTGTTCTTATTAGGTTCCTAAGCAGAGTTGAAATAGATATGGCCCGTGTGTAGGAAGCACAGTTCTTTTGTTCTGAGCAAGCTCACTGTTCTGGCCCTACAGGAAACACTGTAGAGTAGAAGAGTGCTCTTTCTCTAAAGCAGAGTGTGTTTCTTGTAAGGCGAGCTAGCGTTTGTTTCCCAGTCCTAAATGGAGTTGAATCACATGCAGTTTCTGGTCCTAAGAGCAAGAGTTGTTTTATGGTAAGAAGAGTCACTATCGCGCTGATATTGCCATACACAGGACAAATTCCACTGGCGTCTGATCCCAGCAAGTACAGTGTATTGGACTGAAGAGGATCTACTGTTCTTGTCAGGTGTCTAAGCAGAATTGAACTAGATATGGCCGTGTGTGTAGGAAGCACAGCTCTTTTGTTCTGAGCAAGCTCACTGTTCGGACCCCATAGGAAACACAGTAGAGTTGAATTTTGCTCTTTTCTCAAAAGCAGAGTGTGTTTCTTGTAAGGCGAGCTAGCATTTGTTTCCCAGTCCTAAATGGAGTTGAATCACATGCAGTTTCTGGTCCTATGAGCAAGAGTTGTTTTCTGGTAAGAAGAGTCAATATTCCGCTGCCATTGCCATACACAGGACAAATAGCACTGGCGTCTGTTCCCAGCAGTACAGTGTATTGGAATGAAGAGGATCTACTGTTCTTGTCAGGTTCCTAAGCAGAATTGAACTAGGTGTGACGGTGTGTGTAGGAATCACGTTTTTTTTTGTTCTGAGCAAGCTCACTGTTCGGACCTCATAGGAAACACAGTAGAGTAGAAGAGTGCTCTTTTCTCAAAAGCAGAGTGTGTTTCTTGTAAGTCGAGCTAGCGTTTGTTTCCTAGCCCTAATTGGAGTTCAATCACAGGCAGTTTCCTGTCCTATGAGCAAGAGTTCTTTTGTGGTAAGGAAAGTTACTATTGTGCTCCCATTGCCATACACAGTGCAAATAGCACTGGCGTCTGTTCCCAGCAAGTACAGTGTATTGGACTAAATAGGAGCTACTGTTCTTGTCCCTTTGCTAAGGAGAGTTGAACTAGATATGGTCGGTGTGCGTAGGAAGCACAGTTCTTTTGTTCTGAGCAAGCTAACTGTTTGGACCCCATAGAAAACACAGTAGAGTAGAAGAGTGCTCTTTTCTCAAAAGCAGAGTGTGTTTCTTGTAAGGAGAGCTAGCGTTTGTTTTCCAGTCCTAAGAGGAGTTGAATCCCATGCAGTTTCTGGTCCTATTGTCAAGAGTTGTTTTGTGGTAAGAATAGTAAATATTGCGCTGCCATTGCCATACACAGGACAAATAGCACTGGAGTCTGTTCCCAGCAAGTACAGTGTATTGGACTGACGAGGATCTACTGTTCTTGTCAGGTTCCTAAGCAGAATTGAACTAGATATGGCTGTGTGTGTAGGAAGCACAGTTCTTTTGTTCTGAGCAAGCTCACTGTTCTGGCCCTATAGGAAACACAGTAGAGTAGAAGAGTGCTCTTTTCTCAAAAGCAGAGTGTATTTCTTGTAAGGCGAGCTAGCATTTGTTTCCCAGTTCTATATGGAGTTGAATCACATGCAGTTTCTGGTCCTACAAGCAAGAGTTGTTTTTTGGTAAGGAAAGTCACTATTGCGCTCCCATTGCCATAAACAGTGCAAATAGCACTCGCATCTATTCCCAGCAAGTACAGTGTATCGGACTGAAGAGGAGTTACTGTTCTTGTCAGTTTCCTAAGCAGAGTTGAACTAGATATGGTCGGTGTGTGTAGGAAGCACAGTTCTTTTGTTCTGAGCAAGCTTACTGTTTGGACCCCATAGGAAACACAGTAGAGTAGATGAGTGCTCTTTTCTCTAAAGCAGAGTGTGTTTCTTGTAAGGCGAGCTAGCGTTTGTTTCCCAGTCCTAAATGGAGTTGAATCACATGCAGTTTCTGGTGCTACAAGCAAGAGTTGTTTTCTGGTAAGAAGAGTCACTATTGCGCTGCCATTGCCATACACAGGACAAATAGCACTGGCGTCTCTTCCCAGCAAATACAGTGTATTGGACAAAAGAGGATCTACTGTTCTTGTCAGGTTCCTAATCAGACTTGAACTAGATATGGCCATGTTTGTAGGAAGCACAGTTTTTTTGTTCTGAGCAAGCTCACTGTTCGGACCCCATAGGGAACACAGTAGAGTAGAAGAGTGCTCTTTTCTCTAAAGCAGAGTGTGTTTCTTGTAAGGCGAGCTCGCCTTTGTTTACCAGTCTTAAATGGAGTTGTCACAGGCAGTTTCTGGTCCTACGAGCAAGAGTTGTTTTCTGGTAAGAAGAGTCACTATTGCGCTTCAATTGCCATACACAGTGCAAATAGCACTCGCGTCTGTTCCCAGCAAGTACAGTGTATTGGACTGAATAAAAGCTACTGTTCTTGTCAGTTTCCTAAGCAGAGTTGAACTAGATATGGCCGTGTGTGTAGGAAGCACAGTTCTTTTGTTCTGAGCAAGCTCACTGTTCTGGTTTACAGGAAACACAGTAGAGTAGAAGAGTTCTCTTTGTCTAAAGCAGAGTGTGTTTCTTGTAAGGCGAGCTAGCGTTTGTTTCCCAGTCCTAAATGGAGTTGAATCACATGCAGTTTCTGGTCCTACGAGCAAGGGTTGTTTTATGGTAAAAAGAGTCACTATTGCGCTGCCATTGCCATACACAGGACAAATTCCACTGGCGTCTGTTCCCAGCAAGTACAGTGTATTGGACTGAAGAGGATCTACAGTTCTTGTCAGGTTCCTAAGCAGAATTGAACTAGATATGGCCGTGAGTGTAGGAAGCACAGTTCTTTTGTTCTGAGCAAGCTCACTGTTTGGACCCCATAGGAAACACAATAAAGTTGAATTTGGCTCTTTTCTCAAAAGCAGAGTGTGTTTCTTGTAAGGCGAGCTAGCATTTGTTTCCCAGTCCTAAATGGAGTTGAATCATATGCAGTTTCTGGTCCTATGAGCAAGAGTTGTTTTCTGGTAAGAAGAGTCAATATTGCGCTGCCATTGCCCTACACAGGACAAATAGAACTGGCGTCTGTTCCCAGAAGTACAGTGTATTGGACTGAAGAGGATCTACTGTTCTTGTCAGGTTCCTAAGCAGAATTGAACTAGGTGTGACGGTGTGTGTAGGAATCACGTTTTTTTTTGTTCTGAGCAAGCTCACTGTTCGGACCTCATAGGAAACACAGTAGAGTAGAAGAGTGCTCTTTTCTCAAAAGAAAAGTGTGTTTCTTGTAAGGCAAGCTAGCGTTTGTTTCCTAGCCCTAATTGGAGATCAATCACAGGCAGTTTCCTGTCCTATGAGCAAGAGTTCTTTTCTGGTAAGGAAAGTTACTATTGTGCTCCCATTGCCATACACAGTGCAAATAGCACTGGCGTCTGTTCCCAGCAAGTACAGTGTATTGGACTAAATTGGAGCTACTGTTCTTGTCAGTTTCCTAAGCAGAGTTGAACTAGATATGGTCGGTGTGTAGGAAGCACAGTTCTTTTGTTCTGAGCAAGCTCACTGTTTGGACCCCATAGGAAACACAGTAGAGTAGAACAGTGCTCTTTTCTCAAAAGCAGAGTGTGTTTCTTGTAAGGAGAGCTAGCATTTGTTTCCCAGTCCTAAAAGGAGTTGAATCCCATGCAGTTTCTGGTCCTATTGTAAAGAGTTGTTTTATGGTAAGAATAGTAAATATTGCGCTGCCATTGCCATACACAGGACAAATAGCACTGGAGTCTCTTCCCAGCAAGTACAGTGTATTGGACTGAAGAGGATCTACTGTTCTTGTCAGGTTCCTAAGCAGAATTGAACTAGATATGGCCGTGTGTGAGGGAAGCACAGTTCTTTTGGTTTGAGCAAGTTCACTGTTCGGACCTCTTAGGAAACACAATAGAGTAGAAGAGTGCTCTTTTCTCTAAAGCAGAGTGTGTTTCTTGTAAGGCGAGCTCGCGTTTGTTTCCAGTCCTAAATGGAGTTGAGTCTCAGGCAGTTTTTGGTCCTACGAGCAAGAGTTGTTTTCTGGTAAGAAGAGTCACTATTGCGCTCCAAATCCCATACACAGTGCAAATAGCTCTCGCATCTGTTTCCAGCAAGTATAGTGTATTGGACTGAATAGGAGCTACTGTTCTTGTCAGTTTCATAAGCAAAGTTGAGCTTGATATTTCCCGTGTAGGAAGCACAGTTCTTTTGTTATGAGCAAGCTCACTGTTTGGACCCCATAGGAAACACAGTAGAGTAGCAGAGTGCTCTTTTCTCAAAAGCAGAGTGTGTTTCTTGTAAGGCGAGCTAGCGTTTGTTTCCCAGTCCTAAATGGAGTTGAATCACATGCAGTTTCTGGTCCTATGAGCAAGAGTTGTTTTATGGTAAGAAGAGGCACTATTGCGCTGCCATTGCCATACACAGGACAAATAGCACTGGCGTTTTTTCCCAGCAAGTACAGTGTATTGGACTGAATAGGAGCTACTGTTCTTGTCAGTTTCCTAAGCAGAGTTGAACTAGATATGGCCGTGTGTGTAGGAAGCACAGTTCTTTTGTTCTGAGCAAGCTCACTGTTTGGACCACATAGGAAACACAGTAGAGTAGAACAGTGCTCTTTTCTCAAAAGCAGAGTGTGTTTCTTGTAAGGCGAGCTAGCGTTTGTTTCCCAGTCCTAAATGGAGTTGAATCACATAGAGTTTCTGGTCCTACGAGCAAGAGTTGTTTTCTGGTAAGACGAGTCACTATTGTGCTCCAATTGCCATACACAGTGCAAATAGCACTCGCGTCTGTTCCCAGCAAGTACAGTGTATTGGACTGAAGAGGATCTACTGTTCTTGTCAGTTTCCTAAGCAGAGTTGAACTAGATATGGCCCGTGTGTGTAGGAAGCACAGTTCTTTTGTTCTGAGCAAGCTCACTGTTTGGACCCCATAGGAAACACAGTAGAGTAGAAGAGTGCTCTTTTCTCAAAAGCAGAGTGTGTTTCATGTAAGGCGAGCTGGCATTTGTTTCCCAGTCCTAAATGAAGTTGAATCACATGCAGTTTCTGGTCCTATGAGCAAGTGTTGTTTTCTGGTAAGGAAAGTCACTATTGCGCTCCCATTGCCATACACAGTGCAAATAGCCCTCCCGTCTGTTCCCAGCAAGTACAGTGTATCGGACTGAAGAGGATCTACTGTTCTTGTCAGGTTCCTAAGCAGACTTGAACTAGATATGGCCGTGTTTGTAGGAAGCACAGTTTTTTTGTTCTGAGCAAGCTCACTGTTCGGAACACATAGGAAACAGTAGAGTAGAAGAGTGCTCTTTTCTCAAAAGCAGAGTGTGTTTCTTGGAAGGTGAGCTAGCGTTTGTTTCCCAGTCCCAAATGGAGTTGAGTCACATGCAGTTTTTTGTCCTACGAGCAAGAGTTGTTTTCTGGTAAGAAGAGTCACTATTGCGCTGCCATTGCCATACACAGTGCAAATAGCACTCGCGTCTATTCCCAGCAAGTACAGTGTATTGGACTGAATAGGAGCTACTGTTCTTGTCAGTTTCCTAAGCAGAGTTGAACTAGATATGGCCCGTGTGTTTAGGATGCACAGTTCTTTTGTTTTTAGCAAGCTCACTGTTCTGGCCCTATAGGAAACACAGTAGAGTAGAAGAGTGCTCTTTTTTCAAAAGCAGAGTGTGTTTCTTGTAAGGCGAGCTAGCGTTTGTTTCCCAGTCCTAAATGGAGTTGAATCACATGCAGTTTCTGGTCCTACAGGCAAGAGTTGTTTTATGGTAAGAAGAGGCACTATTGCGCTGCCATTGCCATACACAGGACAAATAGCACTGGCGTTTTTTCCCAGCAAGTACAGTGTATTGGACTGAATAGGAGCTACTGTTCTTGTCAGTTTCCTAAGCAGAGTTGAACTAGATATGGCCGTGTGTGTAGGAAGCACAGTTCTTTTGTTCTGAGCAAGCTCACTGTTCTGGCCCTATAGGAAACACAGTAGAGTAGAAGAGTGCTCTTTTCTCAAAAGCAGAGTGTATTTCTTGTAAGGCGAGCTAGCATTTGTTTCCCAGTTCTATATGGAGTTGAATCACATGCAGTTTCTGGTCCTACAAGCAAGAGTTGTTTTTTGGTAAGGAAAGTCACTATTGCGCTCCCATTGCCATAAACAGTGCAAATAGCACTCGCATCTATTCCCAGCAAGTACAGTGTATCGGACTGAAGAGGAGTTACTCTTCTTGTCAGTTTCCTAAGCAGAGTTGAACTAGATATGGTCGGTGTGTGTAGGAAGCACAGTTCTTTTGTTCTGAGCAAGCTTACTGTTTGGACCCCATAGGAAACACAGTAGAGTAGATGAGTGCTCTTTTCTCTAAAGCAGAGTGTGTTTCTTGTAAGGCGAGCTAGCGTTTGTTTCCCAGTCCTAAATGGAGTTGAATCACATGCAGTTTCTGGTGCTACAAGCAAGAGTTGTTTTCTGGTAAGAAGAGTCACTATTGCGCTGCCATTGCCATACACAGGACAAATAGCACTGGCGTCTCTTCCCAGCAAATACAGTGTATTGGACAAAAGAGGATCTACTGTTCTTGTCAGGTTCCTAATCAGACTTGAACTAGATATGGCCATGTTTGTAGGAAGCACAGTTTTTTTGTTCTGAGCAAGCTCACTGTTCGGACCCCATAGGGAACACAGTAGAGTAGAAGAGTGCTCTTTTCTCTAAAGCAGAGTGTGTTTCTTGTAAGGCGAGCTCGCCTTTGTTTACCAGTCTTAAATGGAGTTGTCACAGGCAGTTTCTGGTCCTACGAGCAAGAGTTGTTTTCTGGTAAGAAGAGTCACTATTGCGCTTCAATTGCCATACACAGTGCAAATAGCACTCGCGTCTGTTCCCAGCAAGTACAGTGTATTGGACTGAATAAAAGCTACTGTTCTTGTCAGTTTCCTAAGCAGAGTTGAACTAGATATGGCCGTGTGTGTAGGAAGCACAGTTCTTTTGTTCTGAGCAAGCTCACTGTTCTGGTTTACAGGAAACACAGTAGAGTAGAAGAGTTCTCTTTGTCTAAAGCAGAGTGTGTTTCTTGTAAGGCGAGCTAGCGTTTGTTTCCCAGTCCTAAATGGAGTTGAATCACATGCAGTTTCTGGTCCTACGAGCAAGGGTTGTTTTATGGTAAAAAGAGTCACTATTGCGCTGCCATTGCCATACACAGGACAAATTCCACTGGCGTCTGTTCCCAGCAAGTACAGTGTATTGGACTGAAGAGGATCTACAGTTCTTGTCAGGTTCCTAAGCAGAATTGAACTAGATATGGCCGTGAGTGTAGGAAGCACAGTTCTTTTGTTCTGAGCAAGCTCACTGTTTGGACCCCATAGGAAACACAATAAAGTTGAATTTGGCTCTTTTCTCAAAAGCAGAGTGTGTTTCTTGTAAGGCGAGCTAGCATTTGTTTCCCAGTCCTAAATGGAGTTGAATCATATGCAGTTTCTGGTCCTATGAGCAAGAGTTGTTTTCTGGTAAGAAGAGTCAATATTGCGCTGCCATTGCCCTACACAGGACAAATAGAACTGGCGTCTGTTCCCAGAAGTACAGTGTATTGGACTGAAGAGGATCTACTGTTCTTGTCAGGTTCCTAAGCAGAATTGAACTAGGTGTGACGGTGTGTGTAGGAATCACGTTTTTTTTTGTTCTGAGCAAGCTCACTGTTCGGACCTCATAGGAAACACAGTAGAGTAGAAGAGTGCTCTTTTCTCAAAAGAAAAGTGTGTTTCTTGTAAGGCAAGCTAGCGTTTGTTTCCTAGCCCTAATTGGAGATCAATCACAGGCAGTTTCCTGTCCTATGAGCAAGAGTTCTTTTCTGGTAAGGAAAGTTACTATTGTGCTCCCATTGCCATACACAGTGCAAATAGCACTGGCGTCTGTTCCCAGCAAGTACAGTGTATTGGACTAAATTGGAGCTACTGTTCTTGTCAGTTTCCTAAGCAGAGTTGAACTAGATATGGTCGGTGTGTAGGAAGCACAGTTCTTTTGTTCTGAGCAAGCTCACTGTTTGGACCCCATAGGAAACACAGTAGAGTAGAACAGTGCTCTTTTCTCAAAAGCAGAGTGTGTTTCTTGTAAGGAGAGCTAGCATTTGTTTCCCAGTCCTAAAAGGAGTTGAATCCCATGCAGTTTCTGGTCCTATTGTAAAGAGTTGTTTTATGGTAAGAATAGTAAATATTGCGCTGCCATTGCCATACACAGGACAAATAGCACTGGAGTCTCTTCCCAGCAAGTACAGTGTATTGGACTGAAGAGGATCTACTGTTCTTGTCAGGTTCCTAAGCAGAATTGAACTAGATATGGCCGTGTGTGAGGGAAGCACAGTTCTTTTGGTTTGAGCAAGTTCACTGTTCGGACCTCTTAGGAAACACAATAGAGTAGAAGAGTGCTCTTTTCTCTAAAGCAGAGTGTGTTTCTTGTAAGGCGAGCTCGCGTTTGTTTCCAGTCCTAAATGGAGTTGAGTCTCAGGCAGTTTTTGGTCCTACGAGCAAGAGTTGTTTTCTGGTAAGAAGAGTCACTATTGCGTTCCAAATCCCATACACAGTGCAAATAGCTCTCGCATCTGTTTCCAGCAAGTATAGTGTATTGGACTGAATAGGAGCTACTGTTCTTGTCAGTTTCATAAGCAAAGTTGAGCTTGATATTTCCCGTGTAGGAAGCACAGTTCTTTTGTTATGAGCAAGCTCACTGTTTGGACCCCATAGGAAACACAGTAGAGTAGCAGAGTGCTCTTTTCTCAAAAGCAGAGTGTGTTTCTTGTAAGGCGAGCTAGCGTTTGTTTCCCAGTCCTAAATGGAGTTGAATCACATGCAGTTTCTGGTCCTATGAGCAAGAGTTGTTTTATGGTAAGAAGAGGCACTATTGCGCTGCCATTGCCATACACAGGACAAATAGCACTGGCGTTTTTTCCCAGCAAGTACAGTGTATTGGACTGAATAGGAGCTACTGTTCTTGTCAGTTTCCTAAGCAGAGTTGAACTAGATATGGCCGTGTGTGTAGGAAGCACAGTTCTTTTGTTCTGAGCAAGCTCACTGTTTGGACCACATAGGAAACACAGTAGAGTAGAACAGTGCTCTTTTCTCAAAAGCAGAGTGTGTTTCTTGTAAGGCGAGCTAGCGTTTGTTTCCCAGTCCTAAATGGAGTTGAATCACATAGAGTTTCTGGTCCTACGAGCAAGAGTTGTTTTCTGGTAAGACGAGTCACTATTGTGCTCCAATTGCCATACACAGTGCAAATAGCACTCGCGTCTGTTCCCAGCAAGTACAGTGTATTGGACTGAAGAGGATCTACTGTTCTTGTCAGTTTCCTAAGCAGAGTTGAACTAGATATGGCCCGTGTGTGTAGGAAGCACAGTTCTTTTGTTCTGAGCAAGCTCACTGTTTGGACCCCATAGGAAACACAGTAGAGTAGAAGAGTGCTCTTTTCTCAAAAGCAGAGTGTGTTTCATGTAAGGCGAGCTGGCATTTGTTTCCCAGTCCTAAATGAAGTTGAATCACATGCAGTTTCTGGTCCTATGAGCAAGTGTTGTTTTCTGGTAAGGAAAGTCACTATTGCGCTCCCATTGCCATACACAGTGCAAATAGCCCTCCCGTCTGTTCCCAGCAAGTACAGTGTATCGGACTGAAGAGGATCTACTGTTCTTGTCAGGTTCCTAAGCAGACTTGAACTAGATATGGCCGTGTTTGTAGGAAGCACAGTTTTTTTGTTCTGAGCAAGCTCACTGTTCGGAACACATAGGAAACAGTAGAGTAGAAGAGTGCTCTTTTCTCAAAAGCAGAGTGTGTTTCTTGGAAGGTGAGCTAGCGTTTGTTTCCCAGTCCCAAATGGAGTTGAGTCACATGCAGTTTTTTGTCCTACGAGCAAGAGTTGTTTTCTGGTAAGAAGAGTCACTATTGCGCTGCCATTGCCATACACAGTGCAAATAGCACTCGCGTCTATTCCCAGCAAGTACAGTGTATTGGACTGAATAGGAGCTACTGTTCTTGTCAGTTTCCTAAGCAGAGTTGAACTAGATATGGCCCGTGTGTTTAGGATGCACAGTTCTTTTGTTTTTAGCAAGCTCACTGTTCTGGCCCTATAGGAAACACAGTAGAGTAGAAGAGTGCTCTTTTTTCAAAAGCAGAGTGTGTTTCTTGTAAGGCGAGCTAGCGTTTGTTTCCCAGTCCTAAATGGAGTTGAATCACATGCAGTTTCTGGTCCTACGAGCAAGAGTTGTTTTCTGGTAAGGAAGTCACTATTGTGCTCCCATTGCCATACACAGTGCAAATAGCACTCGCGTCTGTTCCCAGCAAGTACAGTGTATTGGACTGAAGAGGAGCTACTGTTCTTGTCAGTTTCCTAAGCAGAGTTGAACAAGATATGGCCCGTGTGTGTAGGAAGCACAGTTCTTTTGTTCTGAGCAAGCTCACTGTTTGGACCCCATAGGAAACACAGTAGAGTAGAAGTTTGCTCTTTTCTCTAAAGCAGAGTGTTTTTCTTGTAAGGTGAGCTCGCGTTTGTTTCCCCAGTCCTAAATGGAGTTGAGTCACATGCAGTTTTTGGTCCTATGAGCAAGAGTTGTTTTCTGGTAAGAAGAGTCACTATTGTGCTCCAAATGCCATACACAGTGCAAATAGTACTCGCGTCTACTCCCTTCAAGTACAGTATATTGGACTGATTAGGAGCTACTGTTTTTGTCAGTTTCCTCAGCAGAGTTGAACTAGATAAGGTCCGTGCGTCGGAAGCACAGTTCTTTTGTTCTGAGCAAGCTCACTGTTGGACCCCTTAGGAAACACAGTAGAGTAGAAGAGTGCTCTTTTCTCAAAAGCAGAGTGTTTTTCTTGTAAGTCGAGCTAGCGTTTGTTTCCCAGTCCTAAATGGAGTTGAATCACATGCAGTTCCTGGTACTGCGAGCAAAAGTTGTTTTCTGGTAAGAAGAGTCACTATTGTGTTCCCATTGTCATACACAGGGCAAATAGCACTGGCGTCTGTTCTCAGCATGTACAGTGTATTTGACTGAAGAGGATCTACTGTTCTTGTCAGTTTCCTCAGCACAGTGGAACTAGATATGTTCCCTATGGGTAGGAAGCACAGTTCTTTTGTTCTGAGCAAGCTCACTGTTTGGACCCAATTGGAAACACAGTAGAGTAGAAGAGTGCTCTTTTCTCAAAAGCAGAGTGTGTTTCTTGGAAGGTGAGCTAGAGTTTGTTTCCCAGTCCTAAATGGAGTTGAATCACATGCAGTTTCTGGTCCTAGGAGCAAGAGTTGTTTTTTGGTAAGAAGAGTCACTATTGTGCTCTCATTGTCATTCACAGGGCAAATAGCACTGGCGTCTATTCCCAGCATGTACACTGTATTGGACTGAAGAGGATCTACTGTTCTTGTCAGGTTTCTAAGCAGAGTTGAACTAGATATGGCCGTGTGTGTAGGAAGCACAGTTCTTTTGTTCTGAGCAAGCTCACTGTTCTGGCCCTAGGAAACTCAGTAGAGTAGAAGAGTGCTCTTTTCTCTAAAGCAGAGTGTGTTTCTTGTAAGGCGAGCTAGAGTTTGTTTCCCAGTCCTAAATGGAGTTGAATCACATGCAGTTGCTGGTCCTACGAGCAAGAGTTGTTTTACGGTAAGAATAGCCACTATTGCGCTGCCATTGCCATGCACAGGACAAATAGCACTGGCGTATGTTCCCAGCAAGTACAGTGTATTGGACTGAAGAGGATCTACTGTTCTTGTCAGGTTCCTAATCAGAATTGAATAGATATGGCCGTGTGTGTAGGAAGCACAGTTCTTTTGTTCTGAGCAAGCTCACTGTTCTGGCCCTAAAGGAAACACAGTAGAGTAGAAGAGTGCTCTTTTCTCAAAAGCAGAGTGTGTTTCTTGTAAGGCGAGCTCGCGGTTGTTTCCCAGTCCTAAATGGAGTTGAGTCACATGCAGTTTTTTGTCCTACGAGCAAGAGTTGTTTTTTGGTAAGACGAGTCACTATTGTGCTCCAATTGCCATACACAGTGCAAACAGCACTCGCGTCTGTTCCGAGCAAGTACAGTGTATTGGACTGAAGAGGATCTACTGTTCTTGTCAGGTTCCTAAGCAGAGTTGAATTAGATATGGTCCGTGTGTGTAAGAAGCACAGTTGTTTTGTTCTGAGCAAGCTCACTGTTTAGACCCCATAGGAAACACAGTAGAGTAGAAGAGTGCTCTTTTCTCAAAATCAGAGTGTGTTTCTTGTAAGGCGAGCTAGCGTTTGTTTCCCAGTCCTAAATGTAGTTGAATCCCATGCAGTTTCTCGTCCTACGAGCAAGAATTTTTTTCTGGTAAGAAGAGTCACTATTGCGCTGCCATTGCCATACACAGTGCAAATAGCACTCGCGTCTGTTCCCAGCAAGTACACTGTATTGGACTGAATAGGAGCTACTGTTCTTGTCAGTTTCCTAAGCAGAGTTGAACTAGTTATGGCCGTGTGTGTAGGAAGCACAGTTTTTTTGTTCTGAGCAAGCTCACTGTTCGGGAACCATAGGAAACACAGTAGAGTATAGAGTGCTCTTTTCTCAAAAGCAGAGTGTGTTTCTTGGAAGGCGACTTAGCGATGGTTCCCAGTCATAAATGGAGTTGAGTCACATGCAGTTTTTTGTCCTACGAGCAAGAGTTGTTTTCTGGTAAGACATGTCACTATTGTGCTCCAATAGCCATACACAGTGCAAATAGCACTCGCGTCTGTCCCCTGCAAGTACAGTGTATTGGACTGAAAAGGAGCTACTGTTCTTGTCAGTTTCCTAAGCAGAGGTTAACTAGATATGGTCCGTGTGTGTAGGAAGCACAGTTCTTTTGTTATGAGCAAGCTCACTGTTTGGAACCCATAGGAAACACAGTATAGTAGAAGAGTGCTCTTTTATCTAAAGCAGAGTGTGTTTCTTGTAAGGCGAGCTAGCGTATGTTTCACAGTCCTAAATGGAGTGGAATCACATGCAGTTTCTGGTCCTATGAGCAAGAGTTGTTTTCTGGTAAAAAAAAAGTTACTATTGCGCTCCCATTGCCATACACAGTGCAAATAGCACAAGCGTCTGTTTCCAGCAAGTACAGTGTATCAGACTGAAGAGGAGCTACTGTTCTTGTCAGTTTTCCTAAGCAGAGTTGAACTAGATATGGCCCGTGTGTGTAGGAAGCACAGTTCTTATGTTCTGAGCAAGCTCACTGTTCTGCCCTATAGGAAACACAGTAGAGTAGAAGAGTGCACTTTTCTTAAAAGCAGAGTGTGTTTCTTGTAAGGCGAGCTCGCGTTTGTTTCCCAGTCCTAAATGGAGTTGAGTCACATGCAGTTTTTGGTCCTACGAGCAAGAGTTGTTTTCTGGTATGAAGAGTCACTGTTGCGCTCCAAATGCCATATACAGTGAAAACAGCAATCGTGTCTGTTCCCAGCAAGTACAGTGTATCGGACTGAATAGGAGCTACTGTTCTTGTCAGGTTCCTAAGCAGAGTTGAACTAGATATGGTTCATGTGTGTAGGAAGCACAGTTCTTTTGTTCTCAGCAAGCTCACTGTTTTGGCCCTATAGGAAACACAGTAGAGCAGAAGAGTGCTCTTTTCTCAAAAGCAGAGTGTGTTTCTTGTAAGGCGAGCTAGCGTTTGTTTCCCAGTCCTAAATGGAGTTGAATCACATGCAGTTTCTCGTCCTACAAGCAAGAGTTGGTTTCTGGTAAGGAAGTCACTATTGTGCTCCCATTGCCATACACAGTGCAAATAGCACTCGCGTCTGTTCCCAGCAAGTACAGTGTATCGGACTGAAGAGGAGCTACTGTTCTTGTCAGTATCCTAAGCAGAGTTGAACTAGATATGGCCCGTGTGTGTAGGAAGCACAATTCTTTTGTTCTGAGGAAGCTCACTGTTTGGACCCCATAGGAAACACAGTAGAGTAGAAGAGTGCTCTTTTCTCTAAAGCAGAGTGTTTTTTCTTGTTAGGTGAGCTCACATTTGTTTCCCAGTCCTAAATGGAGTTGAGACACATGCAGTTTTTGGTCCTACGAGCAAGAGTTGTTTTCTTGTAAGAAGAGTCACTATTGTGCTCCAAATGCCATACACAGTGCAAATAGTAATCACGTCTGTTTCCTTCATGTACAATGTGTTGGACTGATTAGGAGCTACTGTTCTTGTCAGTTTCCTCAGCAGAGTTGAACTAGATATGGTCCGTGTGTGGGAAGCACAGTTCTTTTGTTCTGAGCAAGTTCACTCTTTGGACCCCTTTGGAAACACAGTAGAGTAGAAGAGTGCTCTTTTCTCAAAAGCAGAGTGTGTTTCATGTAAGGCGAGCTAGCATTTGTTTCCCAGTCCTAAATGGAGTTGAATCACATGCAGTTTCTGGTCCTACGAGCAAGAGTTGTTTTCTGGTAAGGAAAGTCACTATTGCGCTCCCATTGCCATACACAGTGCAAATAGCACTCGCGTCTGTTCCCAGCAATTACAGTGTATTGGACTGAATAGGAGCTACTGTTCTTGTCAGTTTCCTAAGCAGAGTTGAACTAGATATGACCGTGTGTGTAGGAAGCACAGTTCTTTTGTTCTGAGCAAGCTCACTGTCTGGCCGTATAGGAATCACAGTAGAGTAGAAGAGTGCTCTTTTCTCAAAAGCAGATTGTGTTTCTTGTAAGGGGAGCTAGCATTTGTTTCCCTGTCCTAAATGGAGTTGAATCACATGCAGTTTCTGGTCCTACGAGCAAGAGTTGTTTTCTGGTAAGGAAAGTCACTATTGCGCTCCCATTGCCATACACATTGCAAATAGCACTCACGTCTGTTCCCAGCAAGTACAGTGTATTGGACTGAATAGGAGCTACTGTTCTTGTCAGTTTCCTAAGCAGAGTTGAACGAGATATGTCCCGTGTGTGTAGGAAGCACAGTTCTTTTGTTCTGAGCAAGCTCACTGTTTGGACCCCATAGGAAACACAGTAGAGTAGAAGAGTGCTATTTTCTCAAAGCAGAGTGTGTTTCTTGCAGGGCGAGCTAGCGTTTGTTTCCCAGTCCTAAATGGAGTTGAATCACATGCAGTTTCTGGTCCTACAAGCAAGAGTTGTTTTCTGGTAAGAAGAGTCACTATTGCGCTGTCTTTGCCAAACACAGGACAAATAACACTGGCGTGTTTTCCCAGCAAGTACAGTGTATTGGATGGAAGAGGATCTACTGTTCTTGTCAGGTTCCTAAGCAGACTTAAACTAGATATGGCCGTGTGTGTAGGAAGCACAGTTTTTTTGTTCTGAGCAAGCTCACTGTTCGGAACCCATAGGAAACACAGTAGAGTAGAAGAGTGCTCTTTTCTCAAAAGCAGAGTGTGTTTCTTGGAAGGTGAGCTAGCGTTTGTTTCCCAGTCCTAAATGGAGTTGAGTCACATGCAGTTTTTTGTCCTACGAGCAAGTGTTGTTTTCTGGTAAGACGAGTCACTATTGTGCTCCAATAGCCATACACAGTGGAAATAGCAGTCCCGTCTGTTCCCAGGAAGTACAGTGTATCGGACTGAATAGGAGCTACTGTTCTTGTCAGGTTCCTAAGCAGAGTTGAACTAGATATGGTCCATGTGTGTAGGAAGCACAGTTCTTTTGTTCTCAGCAAGCTCACTGTTTTGGCCCTATAGGAAACACAGTAGAGCAGAAGAGTGCTCTTTTCTCAAAAGCAGAGTGTGTTTCTTGTAAGGCGAGCTAGCGTTTGTTTCCCAGTCCTAAATGGAGTTGAATCACATGCAGTTTCTCGTCCTACAAGCAAGAGTTGGTTTCTGGTAAGGAAGTCACTATTGTGCTCCCATTGCCATACACAGTGCAAATAGCACTCGCGTCTGTTCCCAGCAAGTACAGTGTATCGGACTGAAGAGGAGCTACTGTTCTTGTCAGTATCCTAAGCAGAGTTGAACTAGATATGGCCCGTGTGTGTAGGAAGCACAATTCTTTTGTTCTGAGGAAGCTCACTGTTTGGACCCCATAGGAAACACAGTAGAGTAGAAGAGTGCTCTTTTCTCTAAAGCAGAGTGTTTTTTCTTGTTAGGTGAGCTCACATTTGTTTCCCAGTCCTAAATGGAGTTGAGACACATGCAGTTTTTGGTCCTACGAGCAAGAGTTGTTTTCTTGTAAGAAGAGTCACTATTGTGCTCCAAATGCCATACACAGTGCAAATAGTAATCACGTCTGTTTCCTTCATGTACAATGTGTTGGACTGATTAGGAGCTATTGTTCTTGTCAGTTTCCTCAGCAGAGTTGAACTAGATATGGTCCGTGTGTGGGAAGCACAGTTCTTTTGTTCTGAGCAAGTTCACTCTTTGGACCCCTTTGGAAACACAGTAGAGTAGAAGATTGCTCTTTTCTCAAAAGCAGAGTGTGTTTCATGTAAGGCGAGCTAGCATTTGTTTCCCAGTCCTAAATGGAGTTGAATCACATGCAGTTTCTGGTCCTACGAGCAAGAGTTGTTTTCTGGTAAGGAAAGTCACTATTGAGCTCCCATTGCCATACACAGTGCAAATAGCACTCGCGTCTGTTCCCAGCAATTACAGTGTATTGGACTGAATAGGAGCTACTGTTCTTGTCAGTTTCCTAAGCAGAGTTGAATTAGATATGACCGTGTGTGTAGGAAGCACAGTTCTTTTGTTCTGAGCAAGCTCACTGTCTGGCCCTATAGGAATCACAGTAGAGTTAGAAGAGTGCTCTTTTCTCAAAAGCAGATTGTGTTTCTTGTAAGGCGAGCTAGCATTTGTTTCCCTGTCCTAAATGGAGTTGAATCACATGCAGTTTCTGGTCCTACGAGCAAGAGTTGTTTTCTGGTAAGGAAAGTCACTATTGCGCTCCCATTGCCATACACATTGCAAATAGCACTCACGTCTGTTCCCAGCAAGTACAGTGTATTGGACTGAATAGGAGCTACTGTTCTTGTCAGTTTCCTAAGCAGAGTTGAACGAGATATGTCCCGCGTGTGTAGGAAGCACAGTTCTTTTGTTCTGAGCAAGCTCACTGTTTGGACCCCATAGGAAACACAGTAGAGTAGAAGAGTGCTATTTTCTCAAAGCAGAGTGTGTTTCTTGTAGGGCGAGCTAGCGTTTGTTTCCCAGTCCTAAATGGAGTTGAATCACATGCAGTTTCTGGTCCTACAAGCAAGAGTTGTTTTCTGGTAAGAAGAGTCACTATTGCGCTGTCTTTGCCAAACACAGGACAAATAACACTGGCGTGTTTTCCCAGCAAGTTCAGTGTATTGGATGGAAGAGGATCTACTGTTCTTGTCAGGTTCCTAAGCAGACTTAAACTAGATATGGCCGTGTGTGTAGGAAGCACAGTTTTTTTGTTCTGAGCAAGCTCACTGTTCGAACCCATAGGAAACACAGTAGAGTAGAAGAGTGCTCTTTTCTCAAAAGCAGAGTGTGTTTCTTGGAAGGTGAGCTAGAGTTTGTTTCCCAGTCCTAAATGGAGTTGAGTCACATGCAGTTTTTTGTCCTACGAGCAAGAGTTGTTTTCTGGTAAGACGAGTCACTATTGTGCTCCAATAGCCACACACAGTGCAAATAGCAGTCCCGTCTGTTCCCAGGAAGTACAGTGTATCGGACTGAAGAGGAGCTACTGTTCTTGTCAGTTTCCTAAGCAGAGTTGAACTAGATATGGCCCGAGTGTAGGAAGCACAGTTCTTTTTTTCTGAGCAAGCTCACTGTTCTGGCCCTATAGGAAACACAGTAGAGTAGAAGAGTGCTCTTTTCTCTAAAGCAGAGTGTGTTTCTTGTAAGTCGAGTTAGTGTTTGTTTCCCAGTCCTAAATGGAGTTGAATCACATGCAGTTTCTGGTCCTACGAGCAAGAGTTGTATTATGGTAAGAAGAGTCACTATTGTGCTGCCATTGCCATACACAGGACAAATAGCACTGTTGTCTGTTCCCAGCAGTACAGTGTATTGGACTGAAGAGGATCTACTGTTCTTGTCAGGTTCCTAAGCAGAATTGAACTAGATATGGCCGTGTGTGTAGGAAGCACAGTTCTTTTGTTCTGAGCAAGTTCACTGTTCGGACCTCTTAGGAAACACAATAGAGTAGAAGAGTGCTTTTTTCTCTAAATCAGAGTGTGTTTCTTGTAAGTCGAGTTAGTGTTTGTTTCCCACTCCTAAATGGAGATGAATCACATGCAGTTTCTGGTCCTACGAGCAAGAGTTGTTTTCTGGTAAGAAGAGTCACTATTGTGCTCCCACTGTCATACAAAGGGCCAATAGCACACGCGTCTGTTCCCAGCATGTACTGTGTATTGGACTGAAGAGGATCTACTGTTCTTGTCAGGTTCCTAAGCAGAGTTGAACTAATTATGGCCGTGTGTGTGGGAAGCACAGTTCTTTTGTTCTGAGCAAGCTCACTGTTCTGGACCTATAGGAAACACAGTAGAGTAGAAGAGTGCTCTTTTCTCTAAAGCAGAGTGTGTTTCTTGTAAGGCGAGCTAGCGTTTGTTTCCCAGTCCTAAATGGAGTTGAATCCCATGCAGTTTCTGTTCCTATGAGCAAGAGTTTTTTTCTGGTAAGGAAAGTAACTATTGAGCTCCCATTGCCATACACAGTGCAAATAGCACTCGTGTCTGTTCCCAGCAAATACAGTGTATCGGACTGAAGAGGAGCAACTGTTCTTGTCAGTTTCCTAAGCAGAGTTGAACTAGATATGGTCGGTGTGTGTAGGAAGCACAGTTCTTTTGTTCTGAGCAAGCTCACTATTCGGACCCCATAGGAAACACAGTAGAGTAGAATTGTGCTCTTTTGTCAGAAGCAGAGTGTGTTTCTTGTAAGGCGAGCTAGCGTTTGTTTCCCGGTCCAAAATGGAGTTGAATCCCATGCAGTTTCTGTTCCTACAAGCAAGAGTTGTTTTCTGGTAAGGAAAGTAACTATTGAGCTCCCATTGCCATACACAATGCAAATTGCACTCGCGTCTGTTCCCAGCAAATACAGTGTATCGGACTGAAGTGGAGCTACTGTTCTTGTCAGTTTCCTAAGCAGAGTTGAACTAGATATGGTCGGTGTGTGTAGGAAGCACAGTTCTTTTGTTCTGAGCAAGCTCACTGTTCTGTCCCTATAGGAAACACAGTAGAGTAGAAGAGTGCTCTTTTCTCTAAAGCAGAGTGTGTTTCTTGTAAGGAGAGCTAGCGTTTGTTTTCCAGTCCTAAATGGAGTTGAATCACATGCAGTTTCTGTTCCTACGAGCAAGAGTTGTTTTATGGTAAGAAGAGTCACTATTGCGCTGCCTTTGCCATACACAGGACAAATAGCACTGTTGTCTGTTCCCAGGAGTACAGTGTATTGGACTGAAGAGGATCTACTGTTCTTGTCAGGTTCCTAAGCAGAATTGAACTAGGTGTGGCGGTGTGTGTAGGAAGCACGTTTTTTTTGTTCTGAGCAAGCTCACTGTTCGGACCTCATAGGAAACACAGTAGAGTAGAAGAGTGCTCTATTCTCAAAAGGAGAGTGTGTTTCTTGTAAGGCGAGCTAGAGTTTGTTTCCTAGTCCTAAATGGAGTTCAATCACAGGCAGTTTCCGGTCCTATGAGCAAGAGTTGTTTTCTGGTAAGGAAAGTTACTATTGTGCTCCCATTGCCACACACAGTGCAAATAGCACTAGCGTCTGTTCCCAGGAAGTACAGTGTATTGGTCTGAATAGGAGCTACTGTTCTTGTCAGTTTCCTAAGCAGAGTTGAACTAGATATGGTCGGTGTGTGTAGGAAGCAGAGTTCTTTTGTTCTGAGCAAGCTCACTGTTTGGACCCAATAGGAAACTCAGTAGAGTAGAAGACTGCTCATTTCTCAAAAGCAGAGTGTGTTTCTTGTAAGGCGAGCTAGCGTTTGTTTCCCAGTCCTAAATGGAGTTGAATCCCATGCAGTTTCTGGTCCTACGAGCAAGAGTTGTTTTCTGGTAAGAAGAGTCATTATTGCTCTGCCATTGCCCTACACAGGACAAATAGCACTGGCGTCTGTTCCCAGCAAGTACAGTGTATTGGACTGAAGAGGAGCTACTGTTCTTGTCAGTTTCCTAAGCAGAGCTGAACTAGATATGGTCCGTGTGTATAGGAAGCACAGTTCTTTAGCTATGAGCAAGCTCACTGTTTGGACCCCATTGGAAACACAGTAGAGTAGAAGAGTGCTCTTTTCTCAAAAGCAGAGTGTGTTTCTTGTAAGGCGAGCTAGCGTTTGTTTCCCAGTCCAAATTGGAGTTGAATCACATGCAGTTTCTGTTCCTACGAGCAAGAGTTGTTTTATGGTAAGAAGAGTCACTATTGCGCTGCCATTGATATACACAGGACAAATAGCAATGTTGTCTGTTCCCAGCAAATACAGTGTATCGGACTGAAGTGGAGCTACTGTTCTTGTCAGTTTCCTAAGCAGAGTTGAACTAGATATGGTCGGTGTGTGTAGGAAGCACAGTTCTTTTGTTCTGAGAAAGCTCACTGTTTGGACACCATAGGAAACACAGTAGAGTAGAAGAGTGCTCTTTTCTCAAAAGCAGAGTGTGTTTCTTCTAAGGCGAGCTAGCGTTTTTTTCCCAGTCCAATATGGAGTTGAATCACATGCAGTTTCTGGTCCTACAAACAAGAGTTGTTTTCTGGTAAGAAGAGTAACTATTGTGCTGCCATTGCCATACACAGGACAAATAGCACTGGCGTCTTTTCCCAGCAAGTACAGTGTATTGAACGGAAGAGGATCTACTGTTCTTGTCAGGTTCCTAAGCAGATTTGAACTAGATATGGCCGTGTGTGTAGGAAGCACAGTTTTTTTGTTCTGAGCAAGCTCACTGTTCTAACCCCATAGGAAACACAGTAGAGTAGAAGAGTGCTCTTTTCTCTAAAGCAGAGTGTGTTTCTTGGAAGGCGAGCTCGGTTTTGTTTCCCAGTCCTAAATGGAGTTGAGTCACAGGCAGTTTTGGGTCCTACGAGCAAGAGTTGTTTTCTGGTAAGAAGAGTCACTATTGTGCTCCCTTTGCCTTACACAGTGCAAATAGCACTCGCGTCTGTTCCCAGCAAGTACAGTGTATTGGACTGAAGAGGATCTACTGTTCTTGTCAGGTTCCTAAGCAGACTTGAACTAGATATGTCCGTGTGTGTAGGAAGCACAGTTCTTTTGTTCTGAGCAAGCTCACTTTTTGGACCCCATAGGAAACTTTGTAGAGTAGAAGAGTGCTCTTTTATCAAAAGCAAAGTGTGTTTCATGTAAGGCAAGCTAGCATTTGTTTCCCAGTCATAAATGGAGTTGAATCCCATGCAGTTTCTGGTCCGACGAGCAAGAGTTGTTTTCTGGTAAGAAGAGTCAATATTGTGCTGCCATTGCCCTACACAGGACAAATAGCACTGGCTTCTGTTCCCAGCAAGTACAATGTATTGGACTGAAGAGGAGCTACTGTTCTTGTCAGTTTCCTAAGCAGAGCTGAACTAGATATGGTCCGTGTGTGTAGGAAGCACAGTTCTTTTGTTCTGAGCAAGCTCACTGTTTGGACCCCATAGGAAACACAGTAGATTAGAAGAGTGCTCTTTTCTCTAAAGCAGAGTGTGTTTCTTGTAAGGCGAGCTAGCGTTTGTTTCCCAGTCCTAAATGGAGTGGAATCCCATGCAGTTTCTGGTCCGATGAGCAAGAGTTGTTTTCTGGTAAGAAGAGTCACTGTTGCGCCCCAAATATCATATACAGTGCAAATAGCACTCGCGTCTGTTCCCAGCAAGTACAGTGTATCGGACTGAATAGGAGCTACTATTCTTGTCAGTTTCCTAAGCAGACTTGAAATAGATATGGTCCGTGTGTAGGAAGCACAGTTCTTTTGTTCTGAGCAAGCTCACTGTTTCGACCCCATAGGAAACACAGTAGAGTACAAGAGTGCTCTTTTCTCAAAAGCAGAGTGTGTTTCTTGTAAGGCGAGCTAGCGTTTGTTTCCCAGTCCTAAATGGAGTTGAATCCCATGCAGTTTCTGGTCCTACGAGCAAGAGTTGTTTTCTGGTAAGGAAAGTAACTATTGAGCTCCCATTGCCATACACAGTGCAAATAGCACTCACGTCTGTTCCCTGCAAATACAGTGTATCAGACTGAAGAGGAGCTACTGTTCTTGTCAGTTTCCTAAGCAGAGTTGAACTACATATGGTCGGTGTGTGTAGGAAGCACAGTTCTTTTGTTCTGAGCAAGCTCACTGTTCGGACCCCATAGGAAACACAGTAGAGTAGAATTGTGCTCTTTTCTCAAAAGCAGAGTGTGTTTCTTGTAAGGCGAGCTAGCATTTGTTTCCCAGTACTAAATGGAGTTGAATCCCATGCAGTTTCTGGTCCTACGAGCAAGAGTTGTTTTCTGGTAAGGAAAGTAACTATTGAGCTCCCATTGCCATACACAGTGCAAATAGCACTCGCGTCTGTTCCCAGCAAATACAGTGTATCGGACTGAAGTGGAGCTACTGTTCTTGTCAGTTTCCTAAGCAGAGTTGAACTAGATATGGTCGGTGAGTGTAGGAAGCACAGTTCTTTTGTTCTGAGCCAGCTCACTGTTCTTGCCCTATAGGAAACACAGTAGAGTATAAGAGTGCTCTTTTCTCTAAAGCAGATTGTGTTTCTTGTAAGGCGAGCTAGCGTTTGTTTCCCAGTCCTAAATGGAGTTGAATCACATGCAGTTTCTGGTCCTAAGAGCAAGAGTTGTTTTATGGTAAGAAGAGTCACTATTGCGCTGCCATTGCCATACACAGGACAAATAGCACTGGCGTCTATTCCCAGCAAGTATAGTGTATTGGACTGAAGAGGATCTACTGTTCTTGTCAGGTTCCTAAGCAGAATTGAACTAGATATGGCCGTGTGTGTAGGAAGCACAGTTCTTTTGTTCTGAGCAAGCTCTCTGTTCGGACCCCATAGGAAACACAGTAGAGTAGAATTGTGCTCTTTTCTCAAAAGCAGAGTGTGTTTCTTGTAAGGCGAGCTAGCATTTGTTTCCCAGTCCTAAATGGAGTTGAATCCCATGCAGTTTCTGTTCCTATGATCAAGAGTTGTTTTCTGGTAAGGAAAGTAACTATTGAGCTCCCATTGCCATACACAGTGCAAATAGCACTCGCGTCTTTTCCCAGCAAAT